>NC_069120.1:42706244-42828744 GCF_025612915.1 Magallana angulata | reverse complement strand
AGTTTTAAATTTTTAAGTCTCATTACATTATTAACTGACTTGGTCAGTGGGTTAATACATCATTATTCTGTTTGGCAATACCTACCACAGGGGGCATCTTGGTGATCATCCAACTCAAAGGCTTCATTCCACTGTTATCTGATATTCTGACATTAGCTTTATAATCGAGCAAGAGACTGGCAGTTTCACTACGATCTGTAAAATGTTAAATATAAAAAATGATTTTCAGGAAAAACACAATTACATTCATGATGATAAAATCAAATGAATGGTGTTTGACATATTACAATTATTATTTATAAAATTTCTGCAAAGGTTTAGGATTCTATGTATCAAAGTTCTCCATCTCCCTCATTGGCTGTAAAAACCTAAACGCTAACACGTGTTGTAAGCGATGCTATATTCCCCACACAAAAAGTTTGGCAACAGAATAATTACAAAACATTAATATTCCATTACTAAAACATTAACTAAAATAAAACACTGCCTTGAAATTTTTATCTGGTATTTACAGGAGTATTTTAATTAATAACATCAGTCAAAACCATAAATATTATTCTCCTAGCACCTGATAATAAATAAAATAATGGTTACCCAGCTCTGCTGCCACAAACAGAGGGGTCCTTCCTTTGTAGTCCAAAACATTGTCGTATTTACATTTCATTTTTATCAACATTTTCAAGGAATTACAAGCATCATTTTTGGCTGCATAGTGAACAGGTGTCTGTTTCTCATTACTGAGGGATTCTCTGTCAGCTGTAAATAAGAAAAAGTCATTTTGTATCAAATCATGAGACCAATAAATTCAAAAACCAAACTTCTGTTTGAAAATAATATCAATAACGGTAGTTAACAAATCCCAGAAATATAAGTGTGTTTAAAAAATCCACAAAATGTGCTTTTTATAATTTTATACGTATACTATTTTTTCTCTTGGTCGATTTGAAATCTACGTTTTTTTTTTTTTTTTTATATTTGTAATAATTTCTACACCATCCTATAGCACTTACCTCCGTTTTTGATGAGGATTTCCACCATTTCTGGGTAGTCTACTGCTGCAGCCACATGAAGTGGAGTGCGCCCATACTTGTCTGCCTGATTCACATTGGCTCCCAATTCCAAGAGGAATTTGGCCACATCGATGTGCCACGTACGACAAACCTGTTGATAGAAGCCAAGTTTTAAAAATCAATTACCGTAAATGAAATCATAAAAAAATAAGATTGAATAAAATTGTTCTACTATTAAATGCTCCAAATTTTCAGTATCTTTTTTTTTAAAATTATAATCAGAAACAGGATTAATTTACCTTTTATCCAAATTAATTCATCATATTGAATGCATATTTTGTATATGTAAAAATGTGATAAAATTTGCCAACATTTTATCCAATTACATGATTGTTATAAGCATCTTAAATATTAATGCCTGTAAATCTCTTTTGAATTGTCTGGGAAGATTTATTTTTTTCACCTTATTTTCCTTTAAAAATAAACATCCTACCTCATGAAGCAATGTTTGTCCATGTTTGTCATTACAGTTTATGTTGGCACCATTTTTTATGAGTGAGTCCACAAAGTCCAAATCCACTTTGGCATTCGGGTCCCGAGACTGACCCAGTTGATAAAAATAGTCAATCAAAGTTTTGTCGTTGGCCGATCGAAGCTTCTTTTTCGTGTCCTGACGCATGCCAAATGGTTTATAGGCCTCTAGATCTTCCATTTGATCTATACCTTTCCCTTTTATAGCTGCCTTCTCCTCCTCATTCTGAGTGCCTGATGAACAAAAAGGTCTCAAAATCCAGGAAAAGTTTCTCTTTGATTTCAACCGCTTTGATTGTTTTGCCATTATAAACACTAATACAAACCACAGTCAGAACAATTGTTTAACACCTCAGACACCGACATTCCTTAATGCTATATATTAACTTATTGATTCATACAGTTAGTAATTTTTATCTTGTTGGTACAACATAATAATATGAGTGCACATTGTATCAAGTATCATATGCATGCAGTTTCAACAATGCAGCTGACATGATTTTTATACAATCATGTATTGATCTAAAGTGTCACTTACTTTTTGTAGTAATTTTCACTTACATTACAGATGATGGCCAATCAATTGCCATCTTATGCAATATATATGAATATTATTGATATTATTATAGTTAGAGATTATGCTAACATTATTGTTCTTACTCTAATTTGAATACATTTACTGAAAATATAGCTAATTTTTTTCTCTGAATGAACCTGGTACCTGATAAATTATATTTTTGCAGATAGCTTACAAAGAATACATAAGAAAGTAAGAAACTTTAAGCAAGTTAGGAGCCATCTTTACTTCCCTGACAAACTTCAGACTGACATAAACATTAAAGTAGACCACATCAAGACCTCTACTTTTTAAGACACTACATCACAAGATGGCAATTTAAATGTTTTAACAATTGTTTGTATAATTGTATGCATCAATTTGGTTAAAATTCATTATAACTCATTGGTTCAGTATCAGGCTTATGAACAACAGATCATGAGTTTGAATCCCTTTTGGGATTTTGTTCATATTTACTCAATTAAATTTTTGGAAATCAAAGGTTTTATTCAAAATTCATATTTTTGCCTATTTGACTTATTTACTTCATTGCATCACGTTATCTTTCATAATCAAGTAATTTTCTGTTGATTTCAAGGTGTAGCAAGCCACTTCAAACAATTTCTTATGCTAGTTGCAACAAAGAATGATAGTTCAGTTTTGGTCTAGCCATGCAAGCATTTCATCAATCAATATATTTACTAATTATCATATTCTTTATCTCTAGTAGTGTCCCTGAAACAATTTATTTAAAAGAGTCAATGAAAAAAACCCAACATTTTTCAGTTTTTGGACATATAACATATCAAGTGTAATTTGTTTAATGGAAGATGACATGTAATTTTGCATCAGGGTCAGGTAATAATGTAATTAGGTAAAGTACATTCTGACAATATCATAAATAATTAATGGATGCTGCAAAGCATCTTTCCATTGTTGTCATGTTCAAATTTCCACTGAGAACTCTAAACCTTTAAATTATTATACTGTTGTTGCAATGAATTTTAACTCTATATACTCATAAATTTTATGCACACAGAGCAAAATGATAGCCTATAACAATCCGGTAGTCAGAATAAAAACACTTTATACTGATACTGACTGCTGTGTACCTAGCTATAAAATTCTTGGGTATAAAAGATTAACGAATATGAAACATGCAAGCTTGATTTTAATACATGCATGCCTATATGGATATTAAAGCACGAGGATCTAAATAAGGATCTGAATAAAAAACAGTTCATGCTGTCAATTTACATGCAAATACATTAAAAAAAGATGAGTTTGAAACATAAAGAATATTAATTCAATTAAAATCAAACAATCAAAGACTTTTCTCCTTCTGGCTTTTAAAAGCTAGAAGCATTATCCCATACCCCTGGAATATCAAAATAAAGGAAGCTTATATTATAGCCTTGATGAATTGAGTCATTAGCCAAACTGTTACCTATATATGAGGTCTCCTCTCCAACCAAATGAACTGAATAGAACAAATTAAAAACTGACTAAATTAATTAATACTTAAATCCCAAAAGAGTTATGTCCCATGTTAGTGCTGATTTTAATCCATTCATGATCTTTCCACAATAAAAATGTTTACAAATTGTTTAGTACAGTTAACTCAGAGACAATCCTTACTTTTTTTTAATTCTTTACCTTCACAAAAATTAACCCATGAATATTCATACATATCTTATAAACTGATACAAGTATAATGAAAAGGAAAATTTTCAAAATGTTACAGTGTACTATCGGTACATGTATATAGTATGAAAAGTTACTCAGACAATATGACATACATGCATATTGTTAAGAGACTTAAAAATTTCTTTTGAAAAAAAAAACTTTTAAAATCTAGCCTCCAAAACAAAATTAATGCAAAACAAAAAAAAAAAATCCTTCTTATAATAACAAAGCTTAAATTCACGACCTAGCTACCTGATGGATGACTTTTTTCTGTGTTTTAATGTAATCAGTACTTAATAGATAGTAGATTATTTATAGCTTTCAGTAATTATAATATTATCTTATCATAAGAAATGAACAAACATATTTGTCGCTTACCCTCTTCAATCTTTACCCTTTGTCTTGATACCCCAGTACATTATTAATGTCCATGCACAGGTATCAATTAAACATTTTGGAATATATATCATAATTATGAAGTATATAGCATATAAATTAAAACTAAATGACTTGTATGCAGTTTGCAGTATGTTCATGCTAACACAAAAATATCAAGAACTACCGTAATGTGTACAACTTTCCTATACTAAACAATTTTCTTAATAAAATAACCAATTTACTTATTATTATCTACTATGGTCTTCATTAATTATCACTGTATACAGGTAAATCTTTGCCCCAATTTTATTTTTGTCCTATTTGCCCTCATCGATATTGGGCAATTTAATTTAAAACAGGACAAATCTCTTTAACCACAAGCAGCTAGCTCACAGTGTAGAGCAATTTAAAACATTCAGGAAATCTTTTACAAGCTTGATTCAGCTATTTTAATAAAACATGGGAAAATAGCCCTGTATACAGACAATTTCATCATAAATATATACCTGTATTAATTTTATAGATATTACAAGCCTGAAAGTTTGAAATTCAGTGTAAGTATGTTATATGTTAGAATGTTCACTATATATCTGCTAGTCACACAAGCAAAGAAACTTGTTTAAAGTTCAACAAATGAAAAAACAACACCCCCAAAAAATCAGGACAGATTCCCACTACCACTTATTAACACATACAGAAAATCATCTCACAGCTAAATAGAACACAAACTTATCTGTCTTATTGGTCATTATTCAATGTTTTTATAGTGCAGGGAATACATAAAGCATTGGAAATCTATATACTACTATTGGGTATACAACATACACATAGCAAGTGAGTACTAAAGCAGTCATTCTTCTTGCCGAGAATAAATTAACTTGATATTTGTATAGCTTGTGTACTGAATGCATATTTGAGTTTGTTTATATGGCCAATACTAAATTGTTAATTCTGAAAATTTGAGTTTTGAATGATTACACTTTTAGAATCAATTTTTACACAATATGACAGCAAACAATATGTAAACGTTTTAATGAAGTCTAATTAATATTCAATCATTTTAAAAAATCAAAATACTTGTCAAGAGCTATATATAACAAAGTCAATATAGAAAATAATACAATCATATAAAAAGTTTTTTTTTAACTATTTAGTACATGGCCATACTCATGAAATGATGTGTTTAGTTTCAAATGCACAGTATGCACTACTTGTCAGAGCTTACCAGGTTTCTCTGTTGTACAAAATAACCAATATTGAAAAATTCATTGAGAAAAATTAACACAGTGTTACTTACTTAATAACATATACAGGTTTTGAAACAACCTGAACCAATAAAACATAAAAATATATACTGGTACAGGTAGATATATACATGTACATGCAAACTATGACATACTTATTATAAGTAACTTATATTTACAAAAACAATTATGAATATGTTAATATGACTATCTATTTCAAGTACATTTACATCAATTAAGGGATTGGAAATAAAAGTCTACCTTTTATCAAACAATTAAAGGAATAAATCATGAATGTGTCTTTATTAAATGTGACATTTGAGCATTACCGCTACTCAGAACACTTACTTTTTGTAGCAATGACTCGCTTGGTTGCTGCATAACTTTTCCACTTGGAGGCCAATCCTTTGGCCCCAACAATGGCAGACAGTGCATTGTGTTTGGTTGTAGCATCCTTCACCTTTTCTTTCAGTGTGTTGATGAGTTTACTGTGGATTCAATTTCATTTTGATTTTTTTGCTTTTGATTTGTCAAATTATAGTGTAAAATTTCTAAGTTGCATATCAGAATTATCTGATTGAATTGAAATGAAATATTGATTTGTTATCATTAATGGTTCAAAATACTGTAACAATGCAATGAGGGGAAAAGAACCATCTACAACTGGCCTATACCTTGTGGAATCATAATGGTAAAAGTTTAATGCATGTCAAAGCAGAACATAGTGTTTTAAATGCACTAGAATATTGGTTTACTTATGTCAAAACAGTTAAAGTATTCATTGGCCATTGTGTTTTTAGACAGTTCTATATACTGACCAGGCAAATAAATTTTAATATATTGGTATATGCCTTTAGTTTGAAGCTACAAGTATACCAGACATAAGCTGTAATTATGTGTTTACCTTAAATGGCATTGCATATGCAATAATTCAAGTACAGAGCTTATGACATTGTAGAATAACAATAAACTCATTATGCACACAATGTTTATACTTATAATTTACCTATTATTTTGAACATCTGATCTCATATCTAGCTCAAATGAGCTGTTTTCTTCCCCTGTGGGTGCAACTTTTCCTTTCCGTTTCTTTCTTGGGGCATCCATTGAACAGAGCTATTCACAGATATCTAAAAATATTCAATTATTATGACAATATACTGAGGAAGGAGGTAAATATGTGAGCGATATATACATATGGTCAAAATATATAAATATATTATGTGAAAGCAATGTTAATATGAATGTTGTTCATGTTTTTATTAAGATAGTCGATAGTCGAAAAAATAATTCAGTTGTGTATGAGTTCTATTAAAAAATCCAAAAGTACAAAGATATCAATTTTACTCAAAAGCGCAAACAATGCTCATAATCGAGGAAATGCGGGTTTATTGCCTCAGATCAAAGCAACTGGAAAGAAGCAAGCATAAGAATTATGTTAGCACACAAACAAATCTAATCAATTAAATAAAATACGTACGTTCTGTGGATAAAACAACTAAGTGGTGTGAATGACTGCAGTAAAGGATTATTAACTCCTACAACAAGCACCTGTCAGTCGCCATCGATGTTTACAGTGTAGTCGGTGACAACGATTTCCCGCGTTATATTATAGTGTCAGAACCGAATTAATTCCGGGAAGTTTGTGGAGAGAGAGAGAGAGAGAGAGAGAGAGAGAGAGAGAGAGAGAGAGAGAGAGAGAGAGAGAGATATTTTCTAAGGTTTGCTTTATAAATTTAAAATTAATTATTAAACGATTGAATATAGATATTTCTAAAATTGAATAAGATTAGTGAAAACATAAAAAACGATGTTTGATTAAAAATGGTAGCTTATGCAATTGAAAAAAAAAATGATATTCAGCATTTAAGTATAGTTTATTATAAACAAAAAAAAAATAATAATAATAATGACGTAACGTTTCCACGACATATATTCATAATACTATAATAAAATAAACATCTAGAATCCATCTTCGAAATTCCTCAGGTAAAACATGCTCAAATAAGAATCATCGATCAAATGTCACAACACAACTGTCTTGTAAAAAATTCATTTGTATTTATATAAGTTTAATCGTTTACTCACAAATTAAGGATCCCTCAAGGGACATGTATAATTTAAACAAAATACATGTACATGTATACAGAATAAGAATTAAATGTTTACAAATTTCACAATGGTCTTCAGTTGAACCAAGAAATGAAAATTTACATTATCACATGGGGTGCAATTAGCCTATACAATGTGCATTATTATTATAGCAAGACAGGTGGCTTGAATGCAGAGAGTACCGAGGGACAGTGCCTATCTGTGAACAGTCAAAAAACTCTCTCTCTCTCTCTCTCTCTCTCTCTCTCTCTCTCTCTCTCTCTCTCTCTCTCTCTCTCTCTCTCTCTCTCTCCTATTTTCTTCTTCAGCTGAATAAAAAGCTTGGGATATCAGCTAGTAGAAAACTGTACTAGAATTAAAAAACTACTTTTTTCCTGTCAAGATTTAGTTTTTCTAGCGCCCTCCCTCTTAAAAAATGCTTCTGTATGCCAGAATGCCAAATTTGTCTTCGAGTACAAATAATAAAAGATGATCGGGTCCCTGTGCCTTCCACATTGCAATGTGGCCGGGCGCACCATATATAATTCAATAAAGAAGATGGGGGAACAAGATAGCGCAAATGCTCATTTGGTTTTGTCGTAAAAAACAATTTCAAATTAATTTTTTTCCAACCAAATATACTAGATGATGTTTTATTACAAGTTTAAAAAAGCACGATTTCTAACTATATTCAGTTTTGAATATTTTAACAAACGATAAGAAAAAAAATAAATTCTAAAGTTTTGGTGGTATCGAACCCACAACCTAAAAACCCTAACTCTATAATGTTACTTCATGTCTGGTGCTCTAACAACTGAGCCATTTCATTCACAACAAACATCATTGTTAAATGCTAAATGCAACTTCAACCACGAATTGACGGACTTGTAGTATTTCTCTAAAACGTTCAATTGTTGGGATACAAAATGATATTTTTAAAGTATAGTGGGTCATCTCTCCACGTTTTTGTTGATTGAAATCGGTTTGATTTCCTTTAAACCTCATATAGACTCTGACAAAAATATGGAGCCCAGACCCACTCTATAAAAGAAAAGGCATTGAACTTCTAATAATGACACTATTTGGAGGTTTTGACACGCATACGCCAGTTTAAATCAGCCTATTCTAATTAAATATTTAACATATTTAAAGGTTATAAATCAATGTTATGGTGAATATACATTGTTTTCAATAATTGAGAAAGAAATTATGAGATTTGTTCATATTTTAATTTTATAGTATCTTATCTATCCTCATATGGGCAGTTTACACGCCTTATTCACCCATCTTCTTTGAATAATTTCTCAAATACGTTTTACAGAGATTTACTCTTTTTACTATAAAATATATATACCCATCTACAAAATTTATGTACATACAACATCAGTATATGCTTCATTGTAGAGACAAATAAACGGGGTTACATATATTTACCATTCCCCATCTACTGATTGTTGAGAGCATAGAACCCCCCCCCCCCCCCTTTAAATTCGTTTTCAAAGTTTCCCGCCAAAAGTAAGCGAACTCTTTTGCGTTCGAAGGTAAACAGGAAGTGACAGATCACCATTTTGCAACAGATGTATTTCAGAGTCAACGAAAGTATTCGTACGGAAAAGCGTAAAATTCGCAACAAATTTTGTCAGAAATGGCCAAGAGACACTTTCCATTTTCAGTGATGTATCTTTCTATCAACTCTTTCTCGTTTGGCTCTACGGTTTACAGATAAAGAAGCATGTTTTGCAAGGGAAGTGGATTAAATGCATAAGGATCAGAGATCGACTCGCGCTGGCCAAGAAGGGAGGATGCTGAAAATATCGTCATTTACATGACTCCATTGTGGATCACGAAAATTGTTAATTAAGTTTATTTCAAATGACATGTTTTGTTCACAAATTGCAAAGATGTAGTAAGCTAAGAGACATTTGTACTTGAAGTACTTAATTGCGAAGGAAATGAAAATTGCTCTCATAAGTCAGATTAAAGATATTTGAATCCCTCTGATAATGTAGACTTTTCACTTAAAAACAAAATGGGTGATCCACACAACCGAAAAAATTTAGCCGTTAATCGATTGAGGAATCAATTGAAGAAGAAGAGAGAGTCTTTGGCAGACCAGTTTGAGTTTAAAATGTACATTGTATTTCACTTCAAAGAACAGGTAAAACACAATGTTTTTGAGTGTTTACTTACTGTAGATTCTTAATTAAATGCAAGGAATTAATATCTGCGTAAAATTGCAAGAAGCACATCTCGCGAATTTTGAAATCTCGCTTTTATTTTTCGGACGTGTAAACTACATGAAACTATGATAAAAATCATCATTTGCGATTTAATGTTCTTGCCATTTGATGGATAACGGTTGAATCGCGGAATTAAGTACAAATTAAGTATTAAGTGTAAAATAAGGAATCTACAGTAATGTTTTGACACTCTTTGTTTAGGTTGGATTTTTAGTGAAATAATTTTTTAAGAAAGTGAAGACTGGAACAGTATAGTATAGTATAGTATAGTAATTAGTAAATTTATTAAGAGACAAATGTATATTGAAAAAGCAAGTTAAAACTAAAATCTACTGCTGTGTTAATTCATTTACTATAAATGATAACATGTTCAAGTCGCTTAGATAGATTAATCACACTCATTTTACTTTGTATTTAAAGAAAAAGTCACCAGCCCTATTTGAAGTTTCTGAAGTTGTGCCAGTCATGACTAACAATTATGAAGACTGCATTCTTAAAGGCGTCCAGGTTTGTAGATGACCATAAAAACTGATTTGTATTCGAACAAAAAAAATTTCAACCCGTAATCTTGATATCATGTCTACAATTCAATTTTTTAGCAATACAACAATAAAACAATATTTTATATTAATGACCATGATTAATACAGTAAGCAATAAAGATGCAGGGGGGGGGTGGTTATGTGTTAAGTGAAGAGTTTTAAGTATAAAGTTAAGTCTTGAGAAAAATTGACCAACAAACAGAAATAAACAAGAAAATGTTGATTACAATCTAAATAAGAGGCCATAGAGGTAGAACATGCTAACATGCATATGAGTTAATACCTCTACAAAATGTTGTATATTTGATTTCAGGATAAAGCCTACTCATTTGAAAGTTCCCAGGAACTGCTCGAAAAAGACATAGTTCAGCTCCATGCACCTCGCTGGCATCCACTCAGACGCGTACGTATTTGTTTTATAAATGGGCTGTGTTCAAAATTCCTCAGCTGCAAGGATTGATGACTACAATGTAGGTGTATAGAATGCACTGTTCGAATTATTGCTTGTTATTGCAAAACTAGTTTATTTTTTATAGTGGCTGCAGAGATCTAGAAAGGCTTTAAGCTTTTACAATTTAAAACCCAGCCCTAGTGAAATTTATGTTTTGAAATGGGTATTATAAAAAAGATATCAAATTTTCTACTTAAGAAGTAGTTTATCAGTTACTTTCTATAAAGTTTTTATGCATATTGATTATTGTTTGTTAAAGGGAATTGGACACGATATAAGATCAACAATTTTATTTTTATTTTTTATGTATAAAATGGTTAACTGGTGCATTTTAAATGATTGACCAAAATATTGAAATCAATGTTAAAGTCAAGTTACAAGTGAGATACAGAGGTAAGAATTGGTTATTATGTAAACAAAGCTCGAGTCTTATAGTTGTTTACAAAAAATGTAATGTAGAAAATTATTATTTCTTAGACAAAATGACATGTAAAAAACAATTTCAACTTATTCAATATCTTCAGAAATACTATTATCCACAAAAGAAAGATACATTTAATTGAAACTTACACCAATACAACACATATGTAAAAAATGACAATATTGAGCTTTGTTTACATAACAAAGAATTATGAACTCTGTATCTTGCTTATAATTTGATATTTGACTTTCAAATTTTGACATAGCATTATAAACTTCTATATTTATGAGCATAAACATTGAAAACGGAAAAATGGGACAAACACGCACATTGAAATCATCTTTAGATCTTTTTTTCAAAGGATATCCTTGGCTGTACAACAGATGTGGATTTTCTTCTGTGGCCAAGAAATGACATAGAAAAAATTGAAGGAAGATTGTTTTCAAGATGGAAAGGAGAAGACATGAGTTTTAAACCAGTCATGGTAAGGCATTATGTTTACTTGTAATACATGTACCGGGTAGGCGGGTACTTGAACTCAGGCCTGAGAATCATGAAGCAATCTTAGACTAACTAAACCCGGCCTGATTGACCACCTCTACTGCAGGCGCATCATTGTCTGACACACAGATATCTAGGTTCCTATTCTCACTGATGTATTTAAAGTGATCAGATGAATAGAGAGGTTGTCCTTTGTCAAAAAAAATTGTACACTGTCTGAAATCAGTGACAATTGAAATGCTATTAAAAGTCTCTGGATATAAAAATTTCAAATGATCATTTTATGATAAATGATTTTTGTATGAATGACTGAAATTTTTATTCAATTGTTTCATGATTCTGAGGCCAGATCATTTGATTACCAGAGAAATATCACTTTGTAAATCAGCTAGTAGACTAGTGCAGAAGTCCTTCAGAGTCTGAGGATAGAAATTTAATGATTTGGTCATAGGATTAGTAGATTTACATTAAACAACCTATTTACACTACAAATTAGGTTGGATAAGCTTTATTTCTTTCTCAATCAAATGGTGGTAAAGGGTGGGGAAGTTTAACCAACCCTGGGTTTCCAACATTTTATTAATACATTCAAAATGAGTCCTCAAAATTGATAATGAACAACTTTTATTAAGAACAAAATGCATGATTGGGGTTTTTAGCCGGGCTCTGCTGAAAGCAGAGTCCTGGCTCTAGGCAGGCAAATCGCCAATGTTACTATAAATAGCAAAGTAAACAAAAAACCAAACAGCGTCAAAGTAAAAGCTTCCGCTATACTAAATAGTTACGCAGAGAGCCAAGTTTTGTCAAAAGTGTTTGCATTTTTTTTTTATTTTCGAGAGAATTGTCTATCTTTTTTAGTTTTCTTATCAATAACGTGTTTTAAAAACAGACTATGCATTTTGGACACATACAATGCGCAAGAATTTCCAAGAACTACTTTACTGTGTGTTGAAGAAATGGGGATTGTGTATATAACGCTTCTTGCAAAATTCAATGCAGCAACTGTTAATCTTTTTTCTACTAGAGAGACATATTTTTGTTTATAGCCGCTTACAACATTTGGTCGCTCTTTGACGCTTTGCCAACATTAAAAGAGAGAGAGAGAGAGAGAGAGAGAGAGAGAGAGAGAGAGAAAGATTTTCAGTCTTTACTACACAATATGCATAATGACACCAAAAAGAGCCCGGCTTTCAGTACTTCAGTACTTTGATTAAATATGATTTCAGGAGGATTTTGTGTACTTCCATGAAGACTATGACAAACAACTAGCACGTTTGGTCAACAAGAAGGAGAGATCAGCATTGATTATCAATGACCCCAAACAGTCCATGTTTTTGTTTTTGGATAAGCATCATATCCAGGTAAAAATATGAATTATAGTCAAATTAATTTTTTTTCAGTAAGTTTAATGTTATTTGAAAGTGCAACCTGTTTCATCAACTGATAAATTGAAGACTTACTAACATGATTCTAAAAACTGAATGAAATTTTATGTGATTGTTGATCACTTAGATGTGTTCATACCAGAACAGCCTATGACGAAACAAAATGATTTTATTTTTAGACAACCACAAACAAAATGACTGTGTTTAAGCTGTCCAGTGTCTGCCTATATTTACCACAAGTAAGATTGCTCTCTAGTTTTTCTCTATTAATTTTATATGTTTCACTTTCTATTTGAAGCAAAACTAAAAGGCATATATTTATTTACTTTGAACTGAGGTAATTTCATAAAAGTCAATAACCAGCCTATTATTCCTGCTATTGCCTATTGATCCCTCTTCTTGTGCATAAAGAATATCAACAGTGTTTATGACCCACAGGCCACAGGTGTATTGTGGCCTGGAGGTCAAGTTCAATAAAAATTTTATAATTTCATTAATGTCAATTAAAATAACAACTTAATATAGGTTTATTTTTTGTTATTGACAGAATCAGCTGACGTTGTGGGGCCCTGGTACAATCAACGATTTCCTGTCAACCCATCTCATGTGATGTCAGCTACTAGGGCTCACTGGTGTTAAGTGAAGCCCTTGCTTTTAATAGTTGTCAAGAATTTGGACAGTTTTTGATTGTCTTTGTTAAAATTTGGTTTTCAGGTTACATTTCTTAGACAAGAAATATTCATGGATACCTTTGCTTCATGTGAAAGGCTGAAGTTACAAGAGATGTACCTGTTTTTTGAATTTTTTTAAAAGTGATTTATTTGCAAACATTTTGAGGAAAAACTCACATTGCTTTTAATATCACCTTTTATTTCAATACTGCTGTTTATTTTTCTACACTGTAAAGTATTTCTGCATTCTCTTTTCTTTTCTATGTTAGATAATCCAACAATTAATGTCCCTCTGTGAAGTATTCATTTGCTCTATATAACAAAATTTACAGAATCAGCTAAAGCCTCAAACTCGGTGTGTTTTTTCTGTTATTTGGAGTTTTCTCCTTGATTTTATGTTTTTGTTTGCTCAGAATTATTATCTTTGTTCTATCATTGCAAATTTGATTTTCATACAAATAGCCCCCTGATTATGGAAAATGTTGTTGAAAGATCATCCAAAATGAATGATGTCACAAATAGAGTTGACATTTCAATTAATATGTAAGAATGATTCTATAGCATGATGAAAACAAAATAGTTAGTTTTCACAAAGTTACAAGAAGAGGAAAGCTCTGACAAAGAAAATTGTTCTTCGTGAGGTACAGTCACATTTTCATGATTTGAGTGGAGAGATTTTGTAATATCTTTGATATTCTAAATTCCAATTCTTTCATCTCTCGTACTTATTGTGGCATAGTAATAAGGATGCAGCTTGTGGCCTTGAGCCTAGCATTGCTCAAAGTGGATTCCATCATGAAAGTGTTGATTTTATTCAGGATACAGTTATTATTTCTGTAGAATGAACTACATGAAACAAGTCATAAAATTTCTTCATTTCATTCTTCTGTAATTGCTTTTATTTGATCTTACTGATAATAAAAGGGAACTTCCAACAACTTACACGTACATTATTTTCTTTTTTCTCTCGTAGAAGTGAAAGCGTTTGATTATTTCTAATTATACCTGCACTTTCTAAAGAAAGTCAGTGGCGTAGCTACCATGTATGCTTATATGCCTGAGCATGCACATCATTTGGGGGGGGGGGGAGGAAGAAACTCGGTAAAAAAATAAAGAAAGAAAAAAAATTCAAGTATTAAGGTCCATACTTTGTTATCTCTTCAACGGTTTCCGTCACCCGGTCCTACTTTATCCGGAATCAATGCTAAACAAAGACGTCTTAAGTACCAAATATAGACACGCAATGTGGTTTTACAGTATCATAATTATTAAATAACAGTACACAATGCATGTACCTAATAAAGCACATTATTTTAACCCCCCCCCCCCCCCCAATAGAATATCACAGCTTTATTGAGATATTCATTAGCATAAACTAGGTGAAAATGAACTTAAGAATAAAAGTTTGAGAGGGTCAAAAACAAGCGTCAAAAGTTTTTTCTACCTTTGATAAGCTTTTAATAAGTTTTGTGATTTTATGCCTAAACTATAACCAAAACAATTTTAAGTGCCTAAAAATGCTTAAATAGTGAGCATTCCTTTCAATTTTTGCGATGATTGTTAGTGTTAACAAGAAAAGAATTCCTGGGTCCCCCGCCGGTCAAGCAGTATACTAGTATCGAGTCTATCGACCAAGGCTGATTTTCGAACTTGACCAACGTATTAGTGGTATAAACATTTGGTATAAATTTAATGAAAATCCGTCAAAATTTGTAGGCATGAGAGCGCTTACAAGGTCAATTTTTGGATAAACTGGGGTCATTATTGTGGTCAGAGTCCCATAACTCCAACAAAAAGTATTGACCAATGCTGATTTTCGAACTTGACCAAGGTATTAGTGGTATAAACATTTGGTATAAATTTAATGAAAATCCGTCAAAATTTGTAGGCATGAGAGCGCTTACAAGGTCAATTTTTGGATAAACTGGGGTCATTATTGTGGTCAGAGTCCCATAAATCCAACAAAAAGTATTGACCAATGCTGATTTTCGAACTTGACCAAGGTATTAGTGGTATAAACATTTGGTATAAATTTAATGAAAATCCGTCAAAGTTTGTAGGCATGAGAGCGCTTACAAGGTCAATTTTTGGATAAAACGGAGTCATTATTGTGGTCAAAGTTCGATAACTCCAACAAAAAGTATCGACCAATGCTGATTTTCGAACTTGACCAAGGTATTAGTGGTATAAACATTTGGTATAAATTTAATGAAAATCTGTCAAAGTTTGTAGGCATGAGAACGCTTACAATGTCAATTTTTGGATAAAACGGAGTCATTATTGTGGTCATAGTCCCATAACTCCAACAAAAAGTATCGACCAATGCTGATTTTCGAACTTGACCAAGGTATTAGTGGTATAAACATTTGGTATAAATTTAATGAAAATCCGTCAAAGTTTGTAGGCATGAGAGCGCTTACAAGGTCAATTTTTTCATAAAACGGAGTCATTATTGTGGTCAAAGTTCGATAACTCCACTAAAAAGTATCGACCAATGCTGATTTTCGAACTTGACCAAGATAATAGTTGTATAAACATTTGGTATAAATTTAATGAAAATCCCTCAAAATTTGTAGGCATGAGAGTGCTTACAAAAAAGTGTGACGGACGGACGCACGGACACACGGACGCACGGACCCACAGACCCACGGACACACGGACCCACGGACACACGGACCCACGGACACACGGACGGACGCCCGGCATTTCTATGTCCCCGCACCGCGTTGCGGCGGGGGACAAAAATCGTCAGAATTCATGAGCTTCCGGGGCCTTCGCCCCCTGGGCCCCCACCAGGCTTCGTCCTGGACCCACTAACATTTTAAGCATGCACTTCGATTCTGGTCTAGCTACGCCACTGAAAGTTCGGGTGTATTGTTAGTTACTGTATTAAATTTCCAAATTGCCAAAAAGTTGTCTTGAACTTAAAAAATCACAAACACCTAAATGAAAAGAAGTTGAAAAAGGAAAAAAATAATCTCATTGGAGATACCATGTTAAAAAAAATGTCGGGTGTTGGTTACATAAAGGCAGTCTTGAGTAAATGTCTGATATTCCGAAAATGAACATGAACTTCATCAGGGGGCATGACGAGCAACTCCTCCCTCAGCCTTCTTGCCACTGCAAGAACTGCATCGTCCAGGACAATCAAGTAGAAGTCCTGCAGAAATAGGAATATGAATTCATATGGCATATCCCTTGAGCTATTTTGTTATCTAAATTATATAACTACTCGTTAGTTTAAAAGTGATTAAATGAAGGTATAATACTGAAACTTAATCAAAGTGAATCTGGTTTGTTAACTGTTGGTTACATAAAGGCAGTCTTGAGTAGCAGTTTGGTCTAGTTCTGCCACAACATCGTCTCTGCTTCCGTTGGCATTTCCCGGCAATATGTGCAGGTACACCAGGCCGGGGTAGGACCATCTGATGGAGGATGATGTCCGCCATGCTGTCCGTCGTCCCTGTCCAAAACATCGAACACGAATTCAGGGTGTTGTGATGCGATATCGACAACAAGTCCCCTCAGGTCACAATCCGATAGACGAGAAATTCTATCCTGAAATGATTAAAAACAATTTTTGCATGTCAGCACATTTTTTCCAGAATGGAACATATTCGGTCACAAATTGTTGAAATACAATATTCTTATATCCATGAATTTTCTTTTTCAAATTTAATACATATGTCAGGATAACTAATTTAAAATATTACTATTTATACCTGCAACTGACGATTTCTCTCCTCTAAAGTAGCTGCTGCTACCTGAGCCGTGTTGGGTCCATCATCAGCTCCCCTGCGTGGTTGACCTCTTCCTCTTGAAGCTCTCCTTGGTCCTCTGCCCCTCCCTCTTACATGTACACCCCTGAGGGTGTCACGACCCCGGCCCCTACCTCTTCTAATTGTCTGGTCAGGATCAGCTGGCTCGCTGCTGTCAGAACTACCGGTATCATGTGGATACATTGAGCTTCTAGAGTCCTGAAATAACCACCAATACATGTTTGTCTTTGTTATATATAAAAACAGTAAGACGGGTGTTAACTTGTATCTGATAGATCGATTTTTCTGATTGATTTTTTTTTTTACATTTTTGGTTGGTTATTACAGTGTTTATTTGTATGTTTAATTGATCCCCCCCCCTAATTTTGAAGCAGAGAACCATCATTTCTGCTTTACAGATAAACTGGAATGTGCATATTTACAGGGGGTAAAATCTAAAGATATTTTACGTAAATTCTAACGTAACACAGTCACCTGAAATTTTATTATAAACTTGCAAAGGTGGCTCAATATAACCAAAACAATTCAATCCCCTCTAGAAATAAAGTGTTAAAGGGGAAGGATTTTCCCATCACACTTATATAAAAGAGGTAGAATATTTCAATCTTTGGCTGTATATTGAACGACTTGTTGATAAAAAAAAATCAGGTGTCCGTGATAATAAAAATAGAACGTCTATATGTTAACTGATGAAATAGAGACACTACACATCGAATATCATATTTATCAATTTTTCATACCCATTTTTTCCGTATATAATAATCTAGTTTGTTTTATAAGTATGAAACGCTCACAATTTATTATGATGTTTTATGTTGCAATTTTACTGGAATAAAAAAAATACCCCTTTGGGTACCACATTCATGTTTCAATGTACAAAACATCGAACGGAAACAATTGTCATTGATTTATTACAATTTATTAATAGAAATGGATTAAATAATACTTTCTGGAAGGGATAGGCTTGCAATACACCTTCCACTATGTATGAATACTTTTATTATCACATAAGATTACTGTCATGTGCTTACCTCGTCATCCATTACGCTGCATCCGGGTATGTAAAACTCAGCTTCGGTAGACGTCGGAAAAACTTCCGATGCATAATTAACACGGTGAGTTCGGACGAGTTTAATCAATTAATTAATGATTAGGAGACTTTTTATAGACACAGTGATGCATTATTTAAGTATTTGATGTTATATCTTTGTTTTATGGTAACTTTCAGCAATATGAAAAGTACATCAAAATCTTAGACAATAAATTTTCAATTCAGATGCCGGATTTGCCTATCTAAAACAGATCATTATTAAGACCATGAATGAAGAATGCGATCGGAATCACAATCGCCAAAATACCACTAAATTTATAAGCACCAGAGTTGGCTGTTTCTAGAATAGAAGGAATCGTTTTGAGAAAAAACTTGACATCATTTCCTCTATAGTCCATTCCAACTGTCATATTCAGTTTATTCAACTGTAAAAACTGCCTTCCGTTTGCATCATATTGCGGCCACTCCTCTTTTGCATCACCCGGAGCATTTGGGTTTCTGAAAATACAATTTGCAATTTAAAAAACCATATCTTACAGAGATAGAACTATTTTAACAAGAGCTTGGAATTTGGGTAGTTGTGTCAAACAGCACTGTGACGTAGACCTATCTATTTCATTGCTGGCCACTCAGCCATGGCTCTTTGAAATCAACAAGATTCGTCTGGCTTTTGAGCTAAGACTACGCAATCGGTGCATATTTCGCTTGAAACTGCGTCATATTTAACTTGCTCTGACGCAAGAAATAAATAGCTACGCCCTACTAAAAGTCCAAGGTCTTGTTAAAATGGTTCTATATGTAGTAAGAGGGAAAGGGAGATAGGGAAGAAGACTCACCCATATTTAGCAAAGTTTGTCCACTGAACACGCATTCTCTTGGCAAGCTTATGGTCAGACGCATCAATAGTAATGTTTGGTTTAATTAAAGGCATGAATTCCAAAAAGAACAGATAAATAAGATCCGTTGCATGTCCTGCGCCTTGGTACCATGGTGGAAATTCCTCGGCGTCAAAGATAAAAGGTAAACTCCACTCGGAAAACACAAATTGGTAGGACTTGGCAATCTTATTGTCAGAAGCATGGACAAGCAGAATCTCCACGGCGGGAGAGAGAAAGAACATGTCTGTGTACATGTTGACGGCCTGACGACTGGTCTCACCCTGGTCGTCTGCTCTGCCATACCGTCTGCACATAGCCTCTGACACTTTATCATTTCCTTTGTACGCTTCGGTAACTATTCCTTGTATGAAAACATTACAGAAAACATGGTAAGGGATACCATCGGTTATAATGTTAAATCCGTAGGCTGATTGAACAGCTTTCCCCATTCTCAGTAGAAGAGAACCGTCGCTATCTGCCGTACCGACCATTATGTCTATTGTACGGAAAAACTCTAGCTCTTCTGAGCCTTTGTCAGCTAGCATCTCTGGAATAGTCCTTTTAAAAAGTTCCCCATCAACTACTGGGCCAACCGGAAGTAGAATCGAATCCGCATTGGAGAAAATGTTACCAGTAGCATTAACTAATGTGGACATAGTGACTTGTTGCATGCATTCAAACGAAGCTCTTGGATTTACTTGGTTATATGGACAGCCGAACTGGCCTGCAATTGCTCTTTTTGAATCTGCAGCATCGTGTTGAAAAGCGAACACAGAGTTAGCAACGCCACTTTGCATGATTGCACGCTTAAACAGACCCTTGTTTCTTGGAATTAACGATAACAATGACACACTCATCCCGCCTGCCGATTCTCCAAATATCGTCACCTCTTCTGGGCTCCCTCCATAGTCCTCGATATTATTCTTCACCCATTCAAGAGCCAATATTTGATCCCAAATTCCATAGTTTCCTTTCAAAAACCTATCACCGAAAGACAGAAATCCTTCTAGTCCAAGCCGGTAGTTTATTGTCACCACGACCACGTTTCCAACGTTTGCTAAAGCGCTTCCGTCATAGCTTATAGCGCCCCCTGCCGTGTAACCACCACCGTGGATCCACACCATCACTGGGAGCTTGTCTGTTACATTAACTGGGGTGTATATATTTAGTATCAGACAGTTCACGTCCATTCTGAACATACCCAGGGATCTGGTATTAACTTGTGGACACAATGGAGAGAAGTCATATCCATTCCTGGTTTCATTCCAGCCCCCAAACGGTTCCGGTTTTGCGAACTTTCGAGTTCCAGTTGGCGCTTTCCCATAAGGAATGTTATAGAATATCCTGGCGTTTCGGAAATCTGTAAAGCCGATGATAGTTCCAAGTCTTGTTTTTAAGGTTATTTCTTTTTTATCTTGGACCATTTGGGAACTTGACAGAAATATCAATGTTGCAAAAACCAATATGTGCTTTAAATTCATCTGAAAAATACAGAGGGGAAAACATTACTTTTCATAGTTCTTGCATTTAAAAAAAAGTGGATGAATTGATAAACCTCTTCAGGTCACATGAATAATGACCTGTATGATTTATACACTTTTCCTGAATTTTTAAAACGTTGATGATGCTGTTGGCAGCTTTGGTTGTCCTTATATATGAACTATGTCACAGCAGCTTAATTATACATATCCCCTTTCAATTACACTGCGAATAAGATTACATGTATTCTTTTTGGATTTGTAAGATGTTTTGAGTCGCCATTAAATATTCCTAAAGTAATTTAGCATGTTCGCAAACGTGGAAGATACCATGTTCCTTTGCACTAAAATAGCTACATTGGACGATAAAATTCACTATTCCGTAGACAACACATTTATAACATACAGCTTACTGTGTGGCCACCAGTGGCGTAGCTACCATGTATGCTTATATGCCTGAGCATGCACATCATTTGGGGGGGGGGGGGGGGGAGGAAGAAACTTAGTAAAAAAATAAAGAAAGAAAAAAAAATTCAAGTATTAAGGTCCATACTTTGTTATCTCTTCAACGGTTTCCGTCACCCGGTCCTACTTTATCCGGAATCAATGCTAGACAAAGACGTCTTAAGTACCAAATATAGACACGCAATGTGGTCTTACAGTATCATAATTATTAAATAACAGTACACAATGCATGCACCTAATAAAGCACATTATTTTAAATCCCCCCCCCCCCCCAATAGAATATCACAGCTTTATTGAGATATTAATTAGCATAAACTAGGTGAAAATGAACTTAAGAATAAAAGTTTGAGTGGGTCAAAAACAAGCGTCAAAAGTTTTTTCTTCCTTTGATAAGCTTTTAATAAGTTTTGTGATTTTATGCCTAAACTATAACCAAAACAATTTTCAGTGCCTAAAAATGCTTAAATAGTGAGCATTCTTTTCAATTTCTGCGATGATTGTTAGTGTTAAAAATCGTCAGAATTCATGAGCTTCCGGGGCCTTCGCCCCCTGGGCCCCCACCAGGCTTCGTCCTGGACCCACTAACATTTTAAGCATGCACTTCGATTCTGGTCTAGCTACGCCACTGGCCACCGTATTAACCCCTGCCCTGGTGTAAATAAATTACCGGTATTGTGCAATTAGTTCACTATTTGATCTTTAATATACACCCATCATCTCAAAAGTAGAACACATATTTCTTTATTCAGACTCATGTAACAAAATACTTTATACGTGTATGTCCCTTTTTACAATTTTTGCCGTTAATGTTTTGTGCTAAGTGAACCCAATTTGACCGCTTTTAGTGTATGGACATTTTTTGCTAAGTGTATGGCTATGTAAATCATCAAGATGATTTTTTTATGTCATAAGAGGAGACATTTGGTACTTTGACTTGACTTTTCTGATTTACTATTTACCTCCATTCTGCTGTCTGTCTGTCGTTAACAAAGCATTGTTATAACTCGGGGTCTGTAAAAAAAGAAAACACCCAAAAAGTTAAGGCATAATGCAAAAAAATTATATTTAAGAACTATGATGGTAACATACATGCTGTGCAAAAATTAAACCTAATCATTGTTGTTAGATTTGATGTTACATCAAAATTTTAAAATCACTAGTCTACTTATTCTCTGATTTTTAACATTGATACATCATTGTTTCATTGTTATTAGTTTTTTTTAAAAAGGGATCAATTTTCATATAAAGGTAATTTTAGTTTTGGCATATATGAGGATGGATCGGAGGGGGGTGGAATGGGGAATTTCAATAGACTTCTATAGCTAGATCACATTGTGCAGTTTCATAAGGACAACTGATGAACATTAAATCAACTGTAAGGACTAATCTTTGATACTGGATAAAGAAGCGGACATATATGGTTGTAAACTACTGTCAAGTGTCAGATTTATTTCGTATCGTGATACTATAAGTGCGACTCGAGATTTTATATGTAACATATAAGTACGCGAAATGCAGTACATGTATATACAATTAATTATTATACATTTTCAATTTGAGCTAAGACTAGCAATCTGGTGCATATTTCAATTGAAACCAGCGTCATTTTCAACTTGTTTTGACTAAGAAATAGAAAGGTACAACCTATAACGAAAGTCCAAGGTCTTGTTAAAATGGACTGGTTCTAATACATGTTCTTGTCCTAATGGCGACTGTGAAAACAATAGATGAGTTACTTTATTGTAACCGTGCAAATCTGGAGTACTTTCTCCCTTGACCATATCTTCCCAACACCATTTAAAACAAATTATGTAGTTAATCAAAATATCATAGTAATGAAACACAGTTATTGATTTAAGAAATAAAGAGAGTTAGAAAAACAATACAAAAACAACCTCACCGAGATCTCGTGCACCAGCGTACAGGATTGCACACGCCGAACATTCCAACAAAAAACTAAAAATAAGAGGCTAGTATATGGAACGCCTCAACTGCCTTATGTAGATAATCTTCATAATATGCTGATACTTCAACATTACATGCTGATAATTTAACATTACATGATGGTACTTTAATATTACGTGCTGATACTTCAACATTACATGCTGATACTTTAACATTACATGATGGTACTTTAACATTACATGCTGATACTTCAACAATTTACATGCTGATACTTTAACATTACATGATGGTACTTTAACATTACATGCTGATACTTCAACATTACATGCTGATACTTTAACATTACATGATGGTACTTTAACATTACATGCTGATACTTCAACATTACATGCTGATACTTTAACATTACATGCTAATACTTCATTATATGATGGTACTTCACTATGCGGTAGTTCTATAAATAGGGTTAGTGAAGCGTCGCGTAGGGAACGAAATACGCTAAAACTCAGAACACGTGGATGCCTGTAAATTTTAACACTGAGCTGTTTCTCTGTTTCAGAGATTGATCAGATTGGACTATGGTCCACTAAAACTAGTTTAGATCGAGATACTGAACAAATGCTACTATTTGATTAAGTGTTGTCTTTTAAATGGTTCATTTTAAATTTTAAAGAATGGCTGCATTGTGAGTTCATTGGGGCTCAGCGCATAAAAATCAGGGGATATCAAAAGTCCTTCAGGGAATTTTGGTCTAAAAATGTGCATTCAGAACCCAATCTTTTGGCGCTTAGTCAGAGCGAACAGCTAATTTTTAAAATAGAGTTTATTTGTTCACAAGTCAGTATAATTTTAAAAAAAAGCACCTAAACAAATACTTCTGTCATTCGCGTTACATGTAGATTCCTGGAGATCCACGTGAAAGACTGGGCAATGAAAGCACTGATTTGTTCAACAGTACAGTTACTGCTAAAATCAGATTCAACAGCAATGCAATGCTTTATCTTTGCATGATCTTATAAGTTGCATGTGTGGTTGTCGTTTGCCTAAATACATTGCACCAAAACAAATCGTATGTTTCGACAATATTTTTATTCAGTAGAGATCCTCTCTCATGAGCTGTAGTGTATTGTGTACTTCTTCAGTTCCAGCTTTTTTTTTTCTTTTTTTTCCTTTTTTTTTTTACACATAAATCCACATACACACATATTTCAGACATATTTCATACATTTCAAGATTCTTCATATTGTAATATCTTATTAATCTAAAGGAAATAGATTATCCGTGTAGTGTGAAAACGTGTTTTCTTGCAAAAAAAAAAAAAAAAATATATATATATATATATATATATATATATATATATATATATATATATATATATATATATATATATATATATAAATAGCAGTAAATGAAAAGAGAAAAAGCGAGATAGAAAGATAAAAAAAAAATACAATAGAAAAGGGGGTACATGTATATTTGTTCACAAGTCAATATAATTTAAAAAAAAGGGAATAGTTTTAAAAGCAATCACATACGTCATAAAACTTGTTATAATTTCTCACAAATTGTTTGCCGGTGGTTTTCATAATCTGAGTATCTACAGTTTTTCAATAACATATATTTTTCAAGCAGAATCCTGTTTTTTTATTATTTGTA
Organism: Magallana angulata; assembly: GCF_025612915.1. NCBI lineage: Eukaryota > Metazoa > Mollusca > Bivalvia > Ostreida > Ostreidae > Magallana > Magallana angulata. The sequence continues at coordinate 42,803,826 of NC_069120.1, read as the reverse complement.
GTTCCAGCTTTTTGACAATATCCAAACTAGTCTCAGTGGACCTTAGTCCTATATTATCAATCTCTGAAACAGAGAAACAGCCCAATGTTAAAACTTCCCTATTTTTAGAACCACCGCATAGTGAAGTACCATCATATAATGAAGTATCAGTATATAAATAGTGCCTGTTTGGGAGGGTAACAGTTGAAATTGACACCCCGAGAAAACCATTGTCAACCGACGCGAAGCGGAGGTTGGCAATGGTTTTCGAGGGGTGTCAATTTCAACTGTTATCCTCCCAAACAGGCACTATTTATTTTGTTATACTGAATGTCTTTTTTAAAATTTTTAAGAAAATTTTACTGCTTTTATATAGGATTAACGTGAATTCTACAGCGAACCGTACGCGCATAATTTTCGCGCATGTAACATTTTTTAATGTTACCCGTTGCCAAGTGCGTTGCTAACGCTGAGGGTAATAGTAAATATTATTAACTGCGTCTTAACCAATCAGATTTCAGTATTTAACATAAAAGTATAACAACATGTAATGTTGAACTATCAGCACGTAATGTTAAAGTACCATCATGTAATGTTAAAGTATCAGCATGTAATGTTAAAGTATCAGCACGTAATGTTAAAGTACCATCACGTAATGTTAAAGTACCATCACGTAATGTTGAAGTATCAGCATGTAATGTTAAAGTACCATCATGTAATGTTGAAGAATCAGCACGTAATGTTAAAGTACCTTCATGTAATGTTAAAGTATCATCATATTATGAAAATTACCTAAATAAGGCAGTTGAGGCGTTCCATACTAGTAGAAGTTGCAGACGACAACATAGGGTCTTGCTCCTACTCTCTCTTGAGAAAAAAACCCCGAAATAATGTTCAGTATACAAACGAGCAAGCCATTTAGGTCGCCCAGGGATCATTAATTTCTCAAAACAGCCATATGTCAGCAGCTGGACGCTTTCTGTCAAAACAATCGTGTTAAAATGGCTGCCTGACTGTCATCGCCCCACGAGGCTGTTCATCATAATGCTTTATAATTAATCGTCAAGTAAAATGTCGGAATTACAAAGGACAGGAAGCTTATCGTATTGTAAGAAAGCTGTAAAAAACAAAAATCATAGTTTAAATCCTATCGAGACAATTGCGATATATTTTATGTATTTAAAATAGCAATATGACTACTTTACCTTAATTATTTTATTTGCTGCAATCCAGATAAGAAAAAAAAATGATTTCACAGTTTTGTGTAGTTTTAGACATTTTTGCGGTTTTCCCGATAGATTTCAAAATCTCTTAAGTTTGACTAGCAAGGTAAAGGTCAAGATATGGGCCCACTTTATTTGTGTCTTGGTAAACTGACAGGCCAAACCTGAATCTCATTACAATCACAATTACAATCACAATTCATATAACTAAATGGTCTTTTGTGAGTATGCTATGAAAACTAAATTTGAATATGACATACATTTCATATGCATACACAGCTGAATTGCTTATTTCCGCAAAAGCTTTAAAACGCTCATCCATTACAAAAGTACTACTAGTACGTACCGGTATTACTTGTCAATGAGAAATATTGAATGTAGCCGTAGAAAGAAAAACATTCAATGGTATACAATGTATTAAGGTTGTTTTTTAGTTGTTGATATATATTTGATGAAGCATTTATTCCAGTAACAATAATTCTGACTACGCAAAAAGACAGATGCAGAAACGTTTAAAAAGCAATATTTTTCAACAATTTCTAACTGTCTCCTTTATAAATATATTTTATTATTCTTAAATTCTATGAACTTTTTGCCATGCATATTTCAGTGAAATATTTCATTTAATTGAGTGACCTTTAATTTGTTGATCATAATTTCTAACATGGATTAAAATGCGGTCATGTTTTATTTATAAGTACTAGTACAGTTTGCAACTAGACTTTCGTATATTGGTAAGTTAATAATAACAAACCCATTTAAAGGGCAAAGTATAAATTAACAAATATTTGAAACGATGATTTTACAAAGGACATTAAAGGGGCATGGTCACGATTTTGGTCCAAAGTTTTTTTTTCAATTTTAATGTATACAATGCTTAAGTAAGGCATTTTTATTAGGAAAGTAAAATTTGAGTATCATTTAATAAGTTATAAGCGAGTTACAAAGCTTACAATTCTTCGCTATATAAACAAAGCATTTGTTTACATTTGGAATGTTGAAGTGAAAATTCCAGTTTTAGACCTAAAATGAATATATATTAATCGTTAGGAACTGTTAATTTATGCTTAAAATGAATAATAAGATAGACAAACCAGCTTGAAAAAGATTTTTTATTGGCATATTGAACCTATGTAAACAAAAACAGGACACGAGCCTTGTTTACATGACGGAGAATTGTGAGCCCTGTATTTTGCTTAAAACTCAACGACTGGGACCCAAATTTCATTTGATCAATAGAAATGCATTCCTAAAGCAAAGCAAATAATAAAAACAGAAAAATAAAATTTGACCAAAATCGTGACCATGCCCCTTCAAGTACATGTATGTCTGACAATACCTAAAGTGTTTAAAATACAGTTTTCAGTCCTATATTATGAGCAATATTGTCTAGAAAAATTTGCAAAACTTAACCACTTCTGTTCATATAATATTGTGCAAGAATGGTGGGAATTGCGGGCCGCGCTAAAATTATGTACGACCAGGGACATTGACACTGTACTAGAATATATACTTCCTTCCGATGACTATTAAATAATGGAACAGTCAGTTAATGAAAAACAATAATTGTCAGTTTGATTGAAGACGATATACCGATATTTTTTTCTCCGTAAATGAATAAAAAGCCCCAATGCTTTGATAGTACTAGTTTTTGGTTTCTTTTACTGGCGAATAGGAATTCAATGCTAAAGAGATTCAAACGTCAGATGTCTGTGGTTTTAATAACGACTACAGACTAAATAATTTGTATGAAGTTATATCTTTTCCATCTTTCAAAGTTACAAAACGATATATATGTAAGGGCGAATCATTTTTTTAATGTTTTTTTTTAATTTAGTACCTAAACACCATGGTATTAATGAAAAAGTTAAGTGATGATAAAATGATTATCGAAAGAAATAAAATATCAGTCTCTAATTTTTTGGCGCCACTCGTATCCGAATCGGAAATGAGGTTTGGAATAGACTGCAGCCAAAACTTCATTTCGTCCCTGCGGTAGTCAGTCCCCACACCCATATCATGCTTGCTCAACTTCATGTAGTTTTTAGAGGCATGGGTAAATACTGACCACACCGGAAGTCCAGCCGAGTTCGGATTCCTAATAAGGAAAAAGTAGACAGAAATCATAAAATAATACATGGGTATTCAAATTTCAATACGTTTATTAAAGATTTATGTAGCTTCTGTACGATTCAATTGTTATACTAGACTTTCGTAGCAAACACGTTTACACCCCAACCAACCACGATATCGATAATGATTTTCTTCTCCCCCAAAACCATCGGCTGGTTAGATGACTTTTTTTCCTAATAATAATAAACTTAAGTTCGCTACGTAGAGACCTTAATCTTAGTGGCATTATTTACCAAGACGTGTAAAGTGCCGAATCCTCCATTAAAAAAAATGAACTAGTTTTTAGAACTACATTCGTATAGATTATAATAAAACTTTCATCAACTCGAAAATTTAACCTTACCCAGATTTTGCAAAATTTGTCCAATATTTTCTCATTTGATGAGCCAGCAAACGATCAGAGTCGGATATCGTGACATTAGGAAGAATTCTATCGAAGTACTCCATAGTAAACAGATAGTACAATTCGTCCGCGTGACTGGGTCCTTCGTACCAAGTCGGTTCTGGTCCAAGCTTGAAAGGAAGAACTTGGTTGTACATGAATTGGTAGGTTGATGATTCAGAATTGACATGCGCATTCAAAGAAGATGTGGCGTCCGATATAAAGAACAGATCACTATATACGTCCAGTACTGACCGACTCTGTAAAGTGGCATTGTCTGCAATGTAGTATTCTTTGCATATTGCCTGGGACACTTTTCTATTGTTTTTAAAGTAGAAATTAGCTATGTTTGGACTCATTACGTCGCAAAGATACTGATGCGAGAGCCCAAAGGACACGTTGATGTTCTTGTCCTTTTGATATTGGACGTTGTTTCCAAGCATGGAGAGATAAAGAGATCCTTCCATACGACAGTTTCCTACCATTAAATCTAGAGATTCAAAGAACTTATAAGCTTCGGTTGTCTTATTGGACATGAGCTCTACGGGTGTTCGGGTGAGTAGGTCACCGTCAATAACAGGACCGAAGTGCAGACAGTTCATTCTGTCTAAATTGCACAGTCGTTCACTGACCATTGTGCTCTGTGTAAGTATTGCATCGGCAGGTTTTTCGAGGAGACAGTTCATTAAAATAGTTGAATTGGTTGTTTGACAGCCTAGAGCTTTTGCCGTTTCAGTTGTTACTTCCACAGGACTTCCAAGAGTAAGTAGGGAATTGGCAGTTCCACTCTCGTGAATCGCACGATGAAACAGACCTTTGTTTTGAGGAATAAGCGATAACAGACCTACACTGAAGCCCCCTGCAGATTCTCCAAAAATTGTTACATCACTTGGATTCCCGCCATAGTCGGCAATGTTCTCTTTGACCCATTTTAAAGCTTGAATTTGATCGAGAAGTCCATAATTTCCTTTGGTAGTCTCATCTCCAAGTGACAAAAACCCAAAAATCCCGAGCCGGTAATTTACAGTAACGACGATAACGTCCCCCTCTACCGCTATCATACTGCCATCGTAGAAGGAAGCGGTACCGAAAAAGTAGCCACCGCCGTGGATCCACACCATGACTGATTTCTTGATCGACGGAGAGGTGGCGAAGGGTATGTAAATATTTAACTGCAAACAGTCCTCCGACGTTTTCCGTACCAAATCGTGAAGGACGAGTTCACATCCTGAAAACACGATGGGCCATACTTTGTAGCGTCAAATGTTCCGTTCCATTGTCCGTACTCAACCGGTTGCCTGAATCGCAAGTCCCCGACTGGAGGTTTGGCAAAAGGAATATTTAGAAACTGGTAAACTGTGTCATTGTTTTGTCCTGCGGTTGTTTTACGTCCGGTTACTCTACCTAATTTTGTCTGAATTGTTTCTGATTGGAAGGCTTCTAAGGTCCATGTTGAAACCAGTAGCAAAGAAATCACAAGTAGCTGTAATCCAAATACAAACCCGACGCCCATCTTAAAGAAAAGTAATATTGTATAATTAAAGTGGAAATGCAGTATATATCATATTATCAACGGTGACATCAGAATGCAATAAGATCCGGGTAATCCTACAATAATATTTGTTTATTTATAGATAAAAAGTCGTTTGCCCACAAAAAGCATTTAAAAAGATAGAATGACAAAATACTACGCAGCGGAAATGAGCCTGGGTATTGCGTCGTGTATTTTTTAAAAAGCAATTTCAAAAAGTAACATTCCATAAAGTTAATGGGTAATGAATGCTAAACATAGGCGTCGGAACGGGGGGGGGGGGGGTTAGGGGGGGGGACTTAGCCCCCCCCCCCCACTTTTTTTTGCAAAGTTAGACTTAACCATTAGGTACATACCATCATAGGGGGTTTAGCCCCCCCCCCCCACACACACACACACTTTTTCTCGCCGGTAATGTAATTGTTACTAAATTTACCTTGAAAGATTGAGAAGTTGGAGAAATAGGCATACTAGAGAAGTTGGAGAAATAGGCATACTAGTTAGATTGAGAAGTTGGAGAAATAGCTAGGCATACTAGCCCCCCCCCCCCCCCCCCCCCCCAGGAATTTCATGATTTGTGAGAAAAAAAAATTGGGTAGGGAAATTTATTTTCGGAAGTATAGGTTTACTCCCCCCCCCCCCCTCCTCCCCCCCCCCCCTACGGATTAGGATTTTCATGATTTTGGGAAATAGGTTTTTTCCTCAATATTTCTGAGGATTAGTTTAGCCCCCCCCCCCCCCCCCACTTTCAATTTGCTTCCGACGCCAGTGCTAACAATGCGACCCTTTCGAAGCGGAAGGCATTTATCTCTATGTTACCGTTTTATTTTTGCTAAAAAAAGTATTCACACAGAATACACATTAAATCTCTGCGGAGCTATAACCCCACAATCAAATGTATTCGTTTCTGAATATAATTATGAAAAAAAGATTAAACACTGAGTAAAACTCAGATATATTTTGTAAAGTTATGTTTGCTGTGTACCCGAATTTTTTCATGAAAAAACCTAAATTAAACATTTCTCTGTTCAGCTCAATGATGTTAATAGATAACCACTGATAGTCAGACGTATTATCACAAAATCATATCGTAAATGTTGCAATCTATATCTAATATATCGAAATGCTCTAGTTAATACGTTGATGTCAGGTAAATAAACATATGTGATTGTCTTGATATATCGCCCTAGGTTACAAATGAACACCTGATTTTATAACATCGCTATATATAGAATATGCACTCCAACTTTTTTTGGCCAAGGATTAATCCGAGCTTAGGTTTCTTTTATTAACAATAACAATCCCCACCTCTCAAAAAAAAATAAAAATAAAATTAAATAAAGATCCAAGAAACCCACCACCCCGACCCAAATGCAAGTTCAAATCCAGAACGTCTTATACTTTGTGCTTATAGGTACATGTATGTAGGTCATGGAAAAGTTTTGATAGCTGTCGGTTTTGCATCTTGTTATGTTCGATAAAATTAAAGCAAACTATGTTCAATGATGAAATAAATATTCTATCAAAAGTCAAACACTATTCGTCCTTCATAAGCATAATGACAGAGAAAAAATTATAGCTTACCATCTATTTAGTTGTGTTCAAGACGGCGCCTCAGTATTGAGAGTTTTTACCTGGGCCTTTACCTTACCTCGGCGTAGTTTATTTAAGGTTGTTTACAGATTTCTTCTTTACGACTCAAATGGTATAAATTTTAGTAAAAGTGGCTGTTTCTTGATATTTTTTAAACCGTTTATTTTTTTTTTAGGTCAATGGGCAAAATTGAATTGAAAGTAGATCTCTAACATGACACCCCGATGTACCTAGTTACAGCGGATTCTATTTGTGTGATAACACAAAATTATACTTGAAGTTGGCCATGTATCTGATAATCGTAGTTCTAAACTCCGAGTTTTAAGGGGGTGTCACGGTTTTGGTCAAATTTTATTTTCATATTTTTATTATTTACAATGATTTAGAAATACATTTCTAATGATCAAATAAATTTGAGAGTCATTTGTAGAGTTATAAGCAAGATACATGTACAGGGCTCACAATTCTTTGTCATGTAAACAAGGCTCGTGCCCTGTTTTTGTTTACATAGGTTCAATATACCAGTAAAAAATCTTTTTTCAGCGTATTTTTCCATCTTTTTATTTACTAGTATTTTAAGCATAGATAAAAAGTTCCTAACATTCGTTTAAGGTTAAAAACTGAATTTTTTACGTTCAAAAATTAAACAAACACCTTGTTTATAAAGCGAAGAATTTCAAGCTCTGTAACTCGCTCATAACTCAACAAATGACAATCAAATTTCGGTTGCCTATTAAAAATGCCTTTCTGATGCATTGTAAATATTAAAATTGGAAAAATAATTTTTTCTAATCTATAGACTTCAGCAAAAATACAAGAAGGATTTTAAAACTTTCTTGATCTTGAAGGTCAATTTAAAAGTAAGTTTTAGATAAAGGTACTTGTATATTCTACTGTAGTACTAAATGTTTAATCTATTGAATCAACTTGATCAACCAGGTTACACTTATAACCAATTTAATAAATTATCCGCAATTCACCAGGGACGTTTTATTTTTGACGTAATATGATCCATTGTTTTTTCTTTCAAAGATAAAAAATAAAACCAAAGAAATTAGAATAGGATCTTCAACTCGAATCACAATATATAAAGATCTATAGATAAGTTCCGTTGTTCTATGATAGAGCCATCAGCAATTGTACAAAGGAAAGTAAAATGAGAACAATTAGTCCAAATTCAAATTCCGTCATCCTCACAATGTCAGGGGTCCTGAGTCCACTTGTGTCTTTGGTCCCACGGCCACAAGTGGACTCAGGACCCCTGGCATTGTGAGGATGAAATGTCGTATGCATACCATCAAAGGGCTGTCGTATTTATAGCAGTTTAGCTTATTGCGTTTCAGTATTTTTAGTACAACGGTCACAATTTCTACTATGAATAATCACTGATAAAAGTTAGATACTTGAAATAATACAAAAAGTTGATGAAAAAATTTGTTTGTAAAGAAAGTAATGTGAGAGTTTTGAAGTTACTTAAAACCAAACAACCATTTTAAAAAGGGAAAATGAGTTAGCTTAATTTTATTTCAAGAAAGTAGAAAATAAAAGAACATGCTAATTCATTATATATCTAAGTTATGAATAAAACCATAGTACAAATTCAGTTAATTCAGTGCAATACATTTAAAGTCACCAAAAACCATGTGTATGCCTTCCAAACAATATTTTGACTTATAAAGGTCTTCCGCTTTAGCATATTTTACACTTAATGAGCTACGCTCTTTCTTGCAATTAAATATTATTATTAATAATATTGGGTATAGTATTTAACCAGAATTTCATTCTTCTGGTTTCGTAACTTTTAGATGCAGTGAGGTTATTGGAGTTCAGCTGAAGATAGAACTGGTTGTTAGGGTCAAACTGAGGCCACTCAGGGAGTCCAGGTCGGCTTGGTTTTCTAAAAAAAAAAGTTGGATTTATGACGGTTATTGCATGGTATGGAATTTACATCCGATCTGGAGATAGCTATACAAACAACACGTTCACAGTCTCCATCTATTTAAAATACTAGTCTACATGATTTATTGATAAACATTTACCCTGTTTTGGCAAAATTGACCCATAGATCCTTCATTACGTAGGACAGCTGAAATTCCTCTGGTGTTACCGGTATGTTCCGATAATGAAGGTCTTCTATACCGAAGAGAAATACAAGTTCGGAGGCATGACCAGCCCCTCTGTACCATGGGGGTCGAGGGGCACCATAAGGCAACGGTGTCTTATTTGTAAACACGTATTGGTACGTACTTTGATACGCTTTGCCACCAGAGTGAGCGAAGAGAGACGTAAATGTCGGAGAAATGAAGAACATATCTGTGTACATTTGAAGTACCTGACGACTTTGTTCATCCGGGTCATTGTCTACTTTGTACTCCTTGCAAATAGCTTCAGAGACCTTTGAGTTATGGTCAAAGTAGGTTCCAACAAGTGCAGGAATGAACTTCTCGCAGAAAAAATCCTGGGGTATTCCAGCAGTGATATTTATGTGATACTTCTCTTGTTCCTGTGGCGTCATCCCTAAATATAAAGAACCCTCCATGTTGCAATTGCCAATTATCATATCCAGAGATTTGAAAAATGCTAGCTCATCTGATAAATCATTAGCTAACACCTTGGATGGAAAATCGTTGAACAATTCTCCGTCGATTACTGGAGCAAACGGTATTTCAGTCGTCAATGATGACAGAAAATAAATACCGACTTTATCTAAATCGTTTAGAATTTCCTCAGCAGATTTTGATCTGATACAAAAGAGGACAGTTTTAAAATTTCTTGTAAGTGGGTCGTACACACAACTAAGAGCATCACCCAGTGTAATGGATGTGATTTTAGCATGCACAGACAGGGAAAAGAAGGAGTCTGACACTCCGCTTTCTGCAATAACGCGATGAAATAATCTCTTATTGCTAGGAATCAACGACAGAAGGGAAACACTAAAGCCTCCAGCCGATTCACCAAATATTGTCACTGATGAAGGATCGCCCGAATAGTCTTCAATGTTTTCTTGCACCCATTTGAGAGCCAGTATTTGGTCCCACAGACCATAGTTACCCCTAGCAATGGTTTCATTGTAAGATAGAAAACCAAATACTCCAAGACGGTAGTTAATGGTGACAACCACTACGTCACCCCGGGCCGCTAGCATGGTCCCATTATACAAAGTTCCCGATCCATAGATGTACGCACCACCATGGATCCATACCATCACACTCCTTTTGACACCAGAAGAGACGTTATTTGGAACATAAATATTCAACTGTAAGCAGTCTTCTGATAATCCGTGTAAGATTGATTGATTAAACGGATCTGGAGGTTGAATACAAGCCTTTCCTAATTTTGTTGCATTTAGAGTTTCGTTCCATTTTCCAAATGGTTCCGGTTTTGCAAAACGAAGGTCACCAGTAGGGGGTTTGGCGTAAGGTATGTTAAGGAAGCTGAACACATTGGTTGATCCGTTGTTGACCGTTTTACGAATACCCATTACATCACCGAGTTTTGTTTTTAACGTGTACGGTTGTTCACTAGATACAGGTTCGCTGCACATCATAGAAATAACAACACACAACGTTATTTGAATTTCTCGCTGAAAAAAAGCGTAAAAAAATATGGTGATTATGTTAAGAGTTATTCTGTCTTAAAAAAATTAAAGTGGTCCTAGTTATTATACATCTTGAAGTATATTCCATACTCACATTCATGGTTTCCACTTGATTACTAATTGTAAAGTTACAAAATTGTCGACAGTGTTGTAAACATATTTCATGCGCACTGGACGTTTGCGGGTTCATATCAAAGTAAATACATTTATTGACACACATGTTGGTTCTGAAGTCATAGTTATTGACCTTAATTTTGATTGATTGAAAAAGAAAAATAATTTCATTTTGTAGAGAGCCAGCAAACAAGTTAGAAATTTAACCTTTATATTTTATTTTATGATAAATACGGTTATTGTTAAAATCATGGCTATGTTATGATTTTCGGATGCGGCTTTCGATTGGATTACACAATGACATATCTCGAGTAAACAACGTACAGTGTACGTAAATAGTCGTCGGATCTGATAGACTTGTGATTCGGTCACTTCAATATCTAGGTGTTTCCGCTAGGTACATGTACTAGTGATACCACCGAAGTGGCATACTTATTCTAATATTCACGACGTAGCTTATTGTCTATCCGCCTAGAATCAACTCAATTTAATATACACATTTGATTATGCAATCATATCATGATAAATGGTATTTCCCCACAGAAACGCTGTTGTCTGTTGAATCGCATATTCGTTTTTGTTGAAGAACACAACCTCATGATTCCTGTACGTAATTGATAGAGATTTTAATTTTTAGATTTTTAGGGAAGATGAATACATGTAGTTGGGTACTTTTCTGCACACAGGGTACGACGAACGCAGTTAACCCTATCTAAAATGAAAATAACAGCAGATAACATAACCCCATTTTGAAATCCCTAATACAAACCAATTATTCTATATATCGACAAAAAATATTTTAGTTAAAACCAATTATTAATCAAACAAATAAGTTAATGCTTATAGATTATCGTAAAACGAAGATTTTAAAAGCAACAGAAAAATATGCATTCAAATAATGGCTTAAACAAGCTATGCAGAAGATGATCAATGCAGAAAAAATAGCATACGTTATAGACTTCTCTTCAAAGCTTGGTAAAAGTCCACACCTCTATGAACCTCAAAACAGACAATATCAGTGTTTTAAAGACAATTTAGTGAAAATAATATTTTATCAAAATATCACAAAATATGCAAACCTGCTGTCATCATTTTAATTTTTAAAGAGAAACACGCTTAATGAAGCTGTTGATATATTTCAATTAACATTTTAATGAAATACGAACAAATCAACACATACAACTAGATCATTTAAAGCAATTTAATGTTTCAAATGAAACAATAGAATGTAATATACATAATTATATTGCATGATAAATCTGTTATTCATGACAATTCTGCTCTTTGGACATCGCCTTCAGACGTTGTTAGAACTTCATATTTGTCAAATTCAATCCGCTCCCAGAATTTACATATATGCTAGTGATGCAATAACGCTCACAACCATCGTCGTTAACGCAATGGATCGTGTGTCGGCTGCATTGGTTGTTGAGACTGGCTTTTGCGTCGTTCCAGGCCTTTGCGTTGTCTTAGACTGGGACGTGACAACTCTGCTGCTTATTGGTTTCTTAGAATTTGATGTCACAAGAGAATTGTCAGTTGTTATAGCAACGGTTGTCTTTGGTTTAACTGTGGGTCTGGAACGCGATGTCTTCTGGGGAGTTGTCATACCGGTAGGCTTAGGGGGTGTACCCGCCGCTACCACAATTGTGGAACATAGACAAGCGGCCAAAAACAACTTGATAAATGCTGACATCTTCCTAGAATAACGGCATTAGAATAACTTTCATCAATTGCATGGTTCGTTTTTACTTTTTAAAGAATTATTTTCAACTTCTTTGATAATAGATTTGAATCAGAATATTTATACATTTTACTTCAGTATGATTTCTATAATATCGATATTAATTATTTTCGTATATTTTTTTTGTATTTTGATGATAAATAATATTACAACAATGAATTATAAAAGTTTGGTTATTATGTACCTTACCTTGAAAAGAAGCTTACAACTGTGCCGCCCCGAAAAGAAATAATCTTGATACGCCTATTTCATTACAAGGTTTAAATTTGCTCATTACTTATCAGGTTATCTCGGATTTTTATCTTTATCGCGGAACACATCTATTTGACCACTGCGTTGCAATTTCACAAAACTGTACCAGATTATAATATAAAATAATATTAATCAAGTAATATTCCTTTTATAAATGTAGATATATGTGTTATGTTACTAGCATTCATAGCCATGACATATGCAAATCGTTCACCATATATACATTCAATTCGTTTATATATAATTAGTGAATTCGAATGGCTATATCATTGCTTTCCTCATACTTAATAATTTGTTTTTTTTTTATATCGTACATTGTGTTTTCGAAAAAGATTACATTTTCAATCTTGCTAAATATAAATTATGGTATACTACTTTTATTCTTCATGTTTTATCTGTAAATCAAGACGGGGCTTTCTTTTCTTTTGAAATTAATAATTGAAATGAATAATATTATGATATCATGAGACGTACTTGCAAATTCCTTTATGGGTCGAAAATATTTACAGACACAAATTGCTTTATTAAATAAATCATCGAAGAAAATTAAATTTCTATACAAAATAAATCAAAGTATTATTTCTTAATAATAAAGTTAATGGAGTTAATGAATATATAATACAGAGAAGGATAGAAGGATACCTTATGGGTTAAACGCATGAATAAGTGAAGGATGTAGGTAGGGATGGAACGAAATTTTATTCCATATTTACTATAGCCATTCTGAGTTTCCAACTCAAGATGATTTCTACAAACGTTAATTTACAGCATATACATAGAGTTAGATGGTAACACCGCAGAAATGTAGTTGTATGAACATAAAATAATATTCATTTTCTCCATTTTACTTAGGTATATATGCAAGACAACATATTCTAGTTTGCATTCACTCTATGCACGAATTTTAATAAACATACGCGTTTATATCTAGATTTTTTTTATGGTATACAAATAATAACATACCAGATAAACAAGAAGAGAGTATTGTTTGATTTAATAGTTAAACAACAGTTTACACTCACAGAGTATTGAAGAAATTTATGATTCTGTATTTTTGCTTTCAAAGGGTGACAGAACGAAAAATAAGACCTAATATTATTATCACAATTCACCAGGGTCGTGGGAATGATTCACAGATTTGGAGGCCCTCGGTATTTCTCTGTACCAGAACTGGTGCGCTCTTTTGGCAGGAGAAATTTGAACTGTAATGTCTGAACCAAAGTCATTGTAAAGTTGATGATCTACACTGTAGAGTGGCCAAGTTGGTACAGATTTGTCATCTCCACTATTCACATTTCTGGAATAAAGAAAAATGCTTTCATTGTATCAACTGTGTAACTGGTTAGGTTATATGTTGTCGATATTTTATAAAAGGAATTTCAAGCTAAAATTATCATAAAAGCCGCTTTTGAGTACACTAATATACCGGTATAACTAAATTAATTTTGTGGCGTTGAAACTGAAGTAAAATTGTCCCTATATACTTGTAATTTTTTTCCACTAATAAATCTAAACTTTGTGGTCTTTGAACCGCAGCAAAAAGTGATCAACTACAGTTTTGCAGCTCTGCGTTCAAGTTAACGAAGCCAAAAGTCTATAGTATGTTAAAATTGCAATGTGATCAACAATGAGAACAATAAGTTGACGCCAATTGACTTGTTGCATTACCCATGTCGTGCAAAGTTGGCCCAGTAGGTCATCAACATTCTAGAAAACTCCAGGTCTGCGGGATCTATGTTTGAATATTGCTGTATCCCAAATAAATAAAATAGTTCATCTGCGTGTACACTTTTTGTGAACCATGATGGTGAGGGTGGTCCGATATGAACAGGGTTGATGCGTGAATGCATGTAGACGAACGTGCTTGCCATTCCATTTCTGTCTGAATGGAGATTGGCGAGTTCAATCACTGGGGCCGTCAGGAAAAACTCCCCGTGAGCCTCAGTCGTTCTTACACTTTGTGACTGGAGACCTTCCGACGGACCAACACTGTATTCGTCGCATATCATATTAGCTAATTTTTGATTATTTTGGAAGTGATCTTTTACCAGCCCAGGAGCAACCAAGTTACACATAACATCTTTTGATAACCCTTCGGAAACGTTGTACTCATAACGAGCTTGTAATTTGGGATCGCTTAGTTGTATAAAAAGAAGTGACCCTTCGCCTGAAGTTGCTCCAGTCAAAAGATCTAGAGATCGAAAGAAATAATGGTGATTAGGATACGCGTCTGAAAGCAATTTGGTTGGTTGGTCGGGAAAGAGCTCCCCGTCCACAACGGGACCGAATCCCAAAACAAATCTAACTTCATCGGAAGAAGCATAAATCGTTTCTACGACATGCTGTAGTGTCTCTGCTGGAATCCCTCTCATACAGTCCAGTAGTACTTGTTTGTCAGTTTGAGCAGTTGTACATCCAGCACTTGTTCCAACTAACTCTGAAAGAAAGTGAGAGTTATCTGCCATCAGACATGGACTGTTGGATGTTCCACTTTGTGATATTACTCTTTTGAACAAGCCTTTATTGGAAGGTATCAGAGACAAAAGACTAGTGCTCATTCCACCGGCAGATTCCCCAAATATTGTGATGGAATTGGGATCTCCTCCAAAAGAGGCAATGTGGTCATTGATCCATTGTAGGGCGAGTATTTGATCGTATATACCGTAATTTCCACGTGCGACCGGGTTATTCAAAGTAAAAAACCCAAAAAGTCCAAGTCTATAATTTAGGGTAACTACCACAACGTTGCCGACTGATGCTAAATTAGAGGCATTATAAAACATTCCTTGTCCGTAAAGAAAGGCCCCGCCGTGAATCCAAACCATAACCGGAAGGCTACCATTGGGAGAGGCATTACTGGTAACATAGATATTCAAAAACAGACAATCTTCCGATAAATCTTTGTTTGGAACATCAAAAAAGAATGCTGACTGACCTTGCATACACGAAGGTCCAAAGTCTCTGCCTTCTAGTGTTCCGTTCCAGCTTCCAAAGGGTTGGGGCTTTTGAAATCTTAAATGTCCAACCGGTGGAAGTGCGTAAGGGATTTTACGGAATTGATCGACATGTGTGTCGGGGGTTCCTGGTACTAAGGTTCGTACTCCCGTTATGTCTCCTAAAGAGGTTGTCCTTGTCACCTCTAATTGTCCTTGACATTTCCTTAGAAGGGTGCATGATACTACAAATGCGATTAATAGATGGAAATGCAAAAATGGTTTGCCTCTCATTCTGAAAAAAATATAAATATGAAATATATTGATTTATAAGAATATGATAAAAAAAATGATAAGGAATATTGACCGATTTATGATATACACAAGTATGGTATGTTCTAATTTTACAATCTGCTAAATCATGCCCTTAAACCATATTGAATTAAATGCATCTTTTTATAAATAACTAAGATAATTTATCTCAATTCTCTCTTATTTGATTTCACCTCTCTCTCTCTCTCTCTCTCTCTCTCTCTCTCTCTCTCTCTCTCTCTCTCTCTCTCTCTCTCTCTCTCTCTCTCTCTCTCTCTCTTTGTATCCTCGAACAAGTTTATCAGACGTTTCATAATGAAGGTTCATTCCATGTTTGTTTACTGTCTGACTTTATCTAACACCATTGCTCTTCTTACATGATTATTTAGCACACGGGAACATGCCCCACATTAGTTGAATTGCATTTAGACGTAAGGTAAACGTGCAAATTTAATAATATATAATTACACAAAGATTCAATTGCACCCGATCTAGACTTCTGACAACTTGTAAGTAATTCAGAGGAATAATTTTACAGAGAGCGATGTCATTTTTCTTACCTTTTTAGTTTGTTATCTGTTCCGCTTTGTCAGGTCAACCCGGGTATATCGATAAATGTATAACGTGCTCTTTACAAGCATTTGTACACACGTGTTCAAAGGTTACACGTTTTGTTTAAATAATGAGATTTTCCTCTTTCATCACGATCAATGTTTAGATATACCATAGTATTTATAGGTAAAACAGTAACGCCTTTTCCTTACTGTAACTTACTACATGTTGATGTATATCATAAATTTATTAACATTCGCATTGGTAGCAGGCCTTTTTTCATTTACTGGTAATTAGTTTGTTGAATTATTTGTGCAAGTGAGTCTTTGTTTTTCTAATCAAATCTGAATCCCCAATGATGTAATGGACATTTTCACATTATGATGTACTTCTTATTAATTAGAAAATGAATTTATTATGTCTTTTTTTGTTTCAACTGTTTAACAGTTCAGTGCAATGGGATAAAGCGCCAAAAAAATGATATACTTAATCATGAGTTCGAAACCAATATTAAAAAAAAAAGTGCACCACGTGATTTGGATGTATTTTTATCCAGTTTAGTGGGGATTAACTATGTTGAACCTAAATCATACTGTTCCTTCATAATAACCGTACACAAGCGGTATGAATGGAATGTTTGTGATTTTAAAGTAGATCCAGTGTTCTGTGATGTCACACTTTTTTGTAAAACTTTGAATTCTTTAAAAATTGTGCAAGGTAGTTTTATTTATATTATGTGAATACAATCACATGGATGTAATTAGAATTATTGGTAGGTTCAAGATATTTTCGCACTTAAGTTTATCCTAAATTTCCAAATTTTTATACATCTTATCTATGCAAAGGGGAAATAACTCTTTTTCTGACTTTTCTCTCAGTTGTATGTTTAAATGCTATAGTTTTTCTTATTCCAACGATTAATTTTAAAATATTTTTGTAATTTTAGTTTTCTGATAAAGTTGACATTAAAATTAAACAAGAAAAACAAATTTCTGCCTACAAGATTTTACTTTTAACCAAAAAAATTACAGTTTTCTGATGCTAAAATATGCTTTAGTTTATGTTTGTCTGGCATCTCAAAAAGTGTGATGACATGTATATTTTTTCTAACAATTGATGACATTAAAGTCTATTCAGTTGAAATCAGTTCGGTTTTTCAACTTTCCTCAGAGAACTTTACGAGTATGGAGTTACCTTAAGACATATTATTTAAACTGAAGACTAAAGAACAGTTTAATATTGGGGGAAATGTGACGTATTTGTTGTCATCAAATTAAAAGTATAACCATTTACTAAGGATTGTTCTTGTTTACCTGTAGAGGCATGTCAGAAAAGAAATACATATCACATTTATAGAATAAAATTAAAAAAAAAAATAAGAACCCCAAACAGAAACTTCAAACCTAACCGATGATCTTTCTAAACGATTGCAACACCATTCCAATTAAAAACTTGTCTCACGGTGACTCGAAACACTAGTTTTTAGCCATATAACTTGTTTGCAGCCAAAACGGCATTTTCAAACTTCTTTTAATAAAGTAGGATGCAAGTATTTTTCGCTTTAACAAGATGTACATCGTTACGTGAGAATAAAATTGAACTTCAAATACAATGTATAATAGATTGTCTATTACCAAGCAATTTAAGTCATACGACATTCTTATTTAGATACAGCAGTTTGAAAGCATTAAACACAGACACACACCAACGCACGCACGCACGCACACACACATTTCTTTTTAAGACTAATTTTTTTTTATTAATATTATGAATGATATCCTTTTCATTATCGATGTAAGAATGGATTTCAAACTTTATTAATTCAGATATTAACAATTTATATGAGAATTTAATAATTCAGATTGATAAAATTATACGAATCAAGATACTAATAATCAATATTGGTTTTAAGCAGTTTGTTTTCATTATATTAAAGCGTGTTGAACTAGAATTAGTAAAATAAACAACAAACTCTCAGATGCGTGTAAAGTGTTAAAATAAGAATTTAAATACGTGAGAGTAAATAAATGGTGGATAACTCCAATTCGCTTATTCTTAAAAATTATGACGGCATCTATCTATCCATCCATCCATCCATCAATCCCCCCCCCCCCAAAAAAAAACCCCACCCCACCCTCCCTTAAAAAAACAAAACGACAAATTATTGAAACAAATTATATTTCTGAAAACCTCGTATGCAAAAGTATAATACAATTAAAATTAAAACAATGGTATCTTTATGAAACGATCATAAAGTACTCAATAACAACAATTAATATCACCATAATTTTTACGCAAATAATGTTTTTTGAAAACATAACATACAAAAATATAACGAGAATAAAAGTTTAAAAAAAAATGCTAACATATCATATATATTCAAGTGCAAGCCTCCTTAATCAGCTGTGAACTGTTGTATTCCTCTAAGGTGACGACATCATCTGCAAATGAAAAAAAGAGAAAACTATAAAAAGGAAAAAAAAAGAGAAAACTATTAAAAATTTCCAGGATTGCATTTCTGATGTTTTCTGCAATAATTTGAATGTTCAGGTCTTAGTTAAACTTTCCATATCTTTGTTAAAATGCATGAACTCAGAGTTAGGTTAAAGAGTAAAACAAATTCAAGCTAGTTAAACAATTTTAATGGTATCGAATGATTTTTTCTTTTTTCAAGGGTAATCATAATTTTGACTTTTGTGTATTTATGTACATGTATATAATATTACTTATTAGGTTTGTTACTGGCTGTTTAAAGAAATTTGTGGGGTCGGTAAAGTCCATAGAAGGCGAGGCGGAGCCGAGCCTTCTATGGACTTTACCGACCCCACAAATTTCTTTAAACAGTCAGTAACAAACCTGATAAGTGTTTTGTTTTGTCGAGGACCTAAAGTTTGATATGTAAACAAACGTTTGTGTGGAAAATCAGTACAAATAACGTTACGTCCGCCATGTTGCCCTATAAATTTTGACGCTTGCCTTTTAAAGAAATTTGTAAGGCAGCCACGTGACGCGTTTCATCCAATGACGTCGCGACATTCTAGTCCGAGGCAAAACAAAGAAATTTATGTGATCCAAATACTTATAGTCTTATGTATTATATTTTTACTATGTTACAATTAATTATTTATATTAATAAAGTATGAGGATTTAAAGGGTCTTTTTGGGTTTTTATAATCATCCCGCTACGAGCATTTTCAGGCTATTAGCCAGATCCTAAATATAAAATCGGTGTGCTTTGGAAGTTTTGGCAGGTGTTGCTCTATCACGTTTGGATTTTTAAAAACTACATTCAGAGAGATAGCATTTCAAAACAAACATTTATTACAAAACTTATTATATTTAGAGGATCAAACATATTCGTTTAAGAGACGTAAATATCATAATCATAAAATTATCAGCACGTTTTATATTTATCGCAATTTTTTCTAACTCCACAAATAAATACGAGTTATGGTATCAACCATATCTATAGCTTCTATACGTTTGGTCGAATTATGAAGTTTTGTTCAACTTAAATAGTGGATAAAAGATATCGAAAGTCTAAATAGTTTATCATGTTTTTATTTGGAAACTGAACATAAAAGTTTTACATTTTAAGAAATGTTCGAGTTACCTTTGTTGTTATCCATTTGTTCAAAAAACTCATCTAAGTCCATGAGCCCAGTAATATCAATCAATATTGACAACTCTGTTTCACTGATGCGCTGATCATCGTCAAGATCAAAGGATTGGAAATCACAGACATTCAGTTCGAATATCTATGCAAAAACAAAACCGGAAACTTAGATGTACTCTTAAAATTTGACCTTTTGATTTACCTGGGCAATCTAGTTTTGTTTAGATAACAGTTATACTTGTCTGCTTATTGCAGTCATACTACAAACCATGGTAAGAAATTTTTGTGACTGTATGCATGTACAGAACCATTAAATCAATAAGCGATAATCATACAAAAGTTTGAGTATATCAGGTTTTAATAATATTCTTACTTCATCGTCTGTTGATCTTTTCCCAACCGCAGCCCCCACGCCTTTTACAGCATCAACTGCAGTACGAACTTGAGCAATAGTTTTTACAGCATTTGCAGCTTCTTTTGGGATTCTTTTAATGACCCTACCCACTTTCCTAAAGAATTTCCTTAATCTTCTCCAGGCGTATACATCTTCCGTTAGCAGCAAAAAGGTCAATGAAAAAACCAAAAGGTACCGAAACTGCACCAAAAAATATGAATCAATCATATGAATACAGCAAACAAAAATTCACAGAAATGAAAGCAAATAAAAATTAACTTTTAAAAAGTCATCAATACTATCTTACCATATTAAGCAATGTCTACAAGGTACGTCGCAAGTAATAACTTGTCTACCAAAACAACAGACGAACTTCTTTTATACACACACACACCCTTGAAACTTTTGGATTTTACTTTTAATTTTCTGGAAACAATGTAAATATTTATACCTTTCAGTGGGAAGGACCTCCTGTGTTACCAAAGGTGAGGTATTTTGCGTTACAAACCAATAAAAAGAATGCACTTACGTCATATCAAAATTGGTGATTTACAATGTGACACTGACCCTCAATTTAACTGAGTTATTTTAATATTCATGATTTTTTTCAGCATCAGTTTAAGACAAAACGCTATTAATCACCTGCCACAATATTAACTAAATATGTCAGGTTATGGTTTAAAACGGGACATGGTGTGTTTTTAGAGCATTGAGATGGCATTTCATGAATTATATTTCAAAGATTTAAACTTTTTATGTCCTGGAGGATTTCTGTTTTCAAAACAGTATCAGTTTAAAACATTATCAGTTTGTCTTTCAGTCTGCAAAAAAATATGAATTACGATTAAAAATAAATCTTTTCTGCAAAATAACTTTGTCATGCTGGTATACTAGATTTAAAAAATAGCAAGATTCCTGTTTTTATGTTTTGTTTTGCTCTTGTAATCATTTTAAAGATATGTATTCAAGACAGATTAGGGTGTGTGGTTTCGGTAAAGTGTGTGTTTTTGAACTAGTAATTAATTTTGGCAATTGGTACATGACTCGTATCGCACAGTATTATGTATTTCTGACAAGCATATGCTTCTTATATAAAGATGTTCCATATGGCAAATAATACTTTTCTTATGTTGGAAGTAATCACTTTTTCTTCACAAAACATTAGTTTGGTAAACAACAACCCGCAGTTATTTAAAGATTCAAACTGTTAGAAGTTATGTTTATTCTTTCTTATATATGATTTTTTATTTCGATCAAAATCCGAACGTGTATTATGTGGATATGCTCGCGCCCGAGCATAAGTACAATAAATCTGTATCAATTTTCATATTTTAGCATTTGGTTTATACAAATCCAACCAACCTAAGATGTCCGTGATACAGATTTGCTATATAACAAACGGTTTAATGAATATAACAATTACAGTACCCGCAACGTTATTTTTTACAATCCTATCCTATCGTATCGTGTTTCAATCCTGTCGTATCGTGCGTTAATCCTATCCTTTCGTGCGTGTATACTGTTTTATCGTGCGTTAATCCTATCCTACCGTGCGTTAATCCTATCAGGTTTATCGTTCAATTTTAACAGTTTTTCCGTTTATCCTACCGGAGTAATCGTTGCGTGTCTTTTCATAAGCAAGTAAAATTATTTCAAAGTTGCAAGTCGTTCAGTTCGAATTGTAAAATTCTATTCAGCATTCTATCATGATACTTATTTCTTAATTTTTTTTAAAATCAAAATTAGCGAACATTACATGTAAATCATATGTGTAAGGATTGAAAATCAAAACTTAATGTAAACTATCGAAGTTCTTAGGAACAAGATAACATATTTACCTGTATATCGAACATATTAAATCGTACGCGGAGTGAATTCCTGCGTGAACATTAACTTTAATGCAATATAATTTGTTTTTCATTCATATTATTTTACAGAAACAAAAGTATTTAATATTTAATTTATATATAATTAAAACCAGAGTTGTATTTTAATTGAACCCATTATTTTCCGTGTGATATTTGATTTCGGGCTGAAATGTTTTTGGCATTTGGCTGTGTGGTAATGAAAACAATGTTAACAAATCGTACGCGGAATGTGCATCTGCGTAAATATCCATTTAACTTGTATATAATATTATTTGTATTTTCATGCAGCATTTTTTTTATACAGAAAGAAATGTATTTATGATAGATTTTATATTTACCTTAAACAAGAGTTGGATTTTTATAATTGAATCCGCTATTTTCCGTGTGATTTGATCTTGGGCTGAAATATTCGCGGCGATCGGCAAGAGTGTTTGGTAATGAAAACAATGTTAACAATACAGAAAATTTATGTATCATTTAAGCTCATAATTATAGTTAAAAAAATTAAGTCATTTTTATACATTCTATAAATTATGCAGCGATGATTACTAACTCGGCAATTGTTACTAAACAGAAATTCCTCGTAAATCTTTATTCTTTCTTAAATTCTGCTATTCGTGAAGATCGTTTAAAGCAATTGTACGTTTATCGTGAACATCGTTTATCCTTTCCTATCGTGTATCAATCCTGTCCTATCGTGCGTGTATTCTGTTCTATCGTGCGCTAATCATATCCTTTCGTGCGTGTATACTGTTCTATCGTGCGTTAATTCTATCCTATCGTGCGTGAATCCTATCCTATCGTTCATCTTGTAAAAAATAACGTTGCAGGTACTGTAATAATAGAAGATGGTTATTATATATTTTTGGGAAAGCTGCAACGAAGGTATTCCTTTTCTTTTTTTTTTTTTTTTCTTTTTTTTTTTTATAAAAAGCTATGTTAAGTTCCCTTAAATTCATCTTTCCCATCAGATGCTAATATTTCTATTTCATCTTACAATGTAAATAACATGACTCAAATCTATACAAATAATTTAAAGCTGTAACTATTAAAATCTTGTCAGAAAAATCGCGCCTTGATATGCAAGGGAGACCTTAAGATAAGGCAAAGTGTTTTGTAGATGCAATGTTTTGAAAGAAAGACAATATATGCACCTGCGCACGTAACTGATTTATTTTTGTAAATTTTTCATTTAAATGCATTTTATGCATACACGTTAAAAAAGTCTTACATATTTGCTATACTGACTGCTTTCATTATTTAAAAAATAATGATGCACTTTCTTGTCTTACTTGTAATGTGTGAAAATCAAGAATTCATACCCTCTCTTTGAACAGCTAAAGTTGGGGATTAGCTGCAGGACTGTAGCTCCCGGTCTGAAAAAATTCGGATGGACGACCTGGGAGCTACAGTGCCTCCCTTGGTAAAAAATTGCAATTTACGGCGCACAAAAAAATGCGCTAGTTTTGGACTGATTAATCTCATTTACGAACACATTCTGTACAAATCTTCGATCCCAAAAAATTCCTCGGACATTTTACTACAGATGTCGTCACTTCACTTGCTTCTGATAGTCTTTTAAACACCATCAACAGCCCTGTAAACTAAAGTGGTGCAAGTTTGTTTACATTTAAAAATGGCGACTCTCGATCTCGACGTAAATTAACATACTTCTTTTTCCGAGGTCGGTTATCATGTTTAAGAAAAAATCTGAGGCAAGTAAAGTGATGATATCAGTAGTAAATTTGCTGAAGAATTTAATGGTACTAATTATTTTTACAGAATTTGTGTGAAAATAAGGTTAATAAGTCCAAAACTAGCGCAATTTTTTGTGCGCCGTAAATTGCAGTTTTTTACTATGGGAGGCACTGTAGCTCCCAGGTCGTCCATCCGAATTTTTTCAGACCGGGAGCTACAGTCCTGCAGCTAAGTTGGGGATATCTTTTTTAAAATACTTACCTAATTTCAATGACTAATTTAAATTCTTTTAATTTCTTACTACTGAGAAAAATTAAAGTGATATACCCATTTTTTTATCGACCATAGAAAATCAAATACAATTAAATAGATACAACTATAATTGTAAATTTGTTTTCAAAAGCTTAACTATAGAATTTTTATCTGAATTGATAACAGAAAGAATCAAATTTATGATAAAAAAAATGAAAATGCTAAAGTTGCATATCTAAAAAATATATATATATTTTTTATGTCACTGCATAATTCTGTAGAATTGATTTTTACACACTGCGTGGCAGCTGGTTGGTTTTCACACAGTCTAGACAGAGAGACTCGTGATTTATACGACCATGAATTAAACATAAGGCAGAGGTATTAATTGTGGCACTTGGAGAGTAAAACAAATCGGTTTCGGTTTCATTGTGGTTTCACATTATTTGATTGACATCCATACAGCCAATGACCCCATGAATGCCTTCATGTATATCATGAATGGCTCTATGTATATCATGAATGGCTTTATGTATATCATAATGATTTCAATTGCAATATTCAAACGCATTCAAGGGTATATTATTATTATTTCAAAAAAGTCATATAATAAATCTGATGAAATAGAAAAGGTGCATGCAACCTTGATAAATGTGTTGAGGTACTAATGAACCACAGTAAGTGTTATGACATCTCACATCGTATACACCTGTTTGAGTGGCATTAATGTATGTTTTTGTATGTGTAGGTATGAAAATGACTATAACACTTTCGATAAATTAAACACGTATTGTAATATATCGTTTGCCTTTTTTCTTTCAAATCATTTCTAACAGATTGCCTTAAAATGCTTGCAGTCTTACTATAAATAGAGATACCTTATACAGAGATTATAAACGAAAAAAACCCCATTTTCTCGTAAGTCTATATACCGATTTCAAAAAAGGAATCGAGGAGTACAAGTTTATACTCAAATTTTTTTAATAATGAAGATTTTAACAGTTTTAAAAAAAATGATCTTTTGACTTCTGCATAAATAATGGCAAATTGAACTTATACGTCAGTTATCACATAATTAATGTATGTCATGACTTGTTCATGTCTCTCTCTTAAATTATTGTGAGCGTGACGGAACTTTAATTTTCATGCATATACTTTGGAAATCGTCAAACCCAAGTAATGCTTATTTTGGTTTAGTGTTATGTAACCGTCAAATTAAAAAAACCCCGATGTTGTTGAGTACAGAAAATAACTAATTAAAATATAATGTGTCTGACATCCAATGGTTTAAGCATACATATATGGTTTAGTCTCTGAATAAACTATTACCTATACATAATTCATTTTTCTACGCTTTCAATTCACTTTGTAAAATAATCATTGTCATGAGAATTATTTGTAATTAATATTCATACCAATGAATAAAAAACAAATATTACATCTAACAGTAAAAATTAAGTTATGTACTTACATATTTCTGTATCAGACATCGGTGTCAATATATAAATAAAGAATACGAGCTAATTGTGATATTGTCAGTGAAGAACTGAGGTATTATTACTGATTCGATTTTGCTTTTATTTCATAACATTATTTAATTAACATTATTATTATTATCATCATTTGTATTAGTCAGAAAAAGTGCGATCAATCGACTTTACTAAAGTCAACATTTGATTAGATGGAAAAAGTGCGCACATTTTGGTGTTTTGCTGATTTGCTGTTAAAATAACGAATTAAAATAAACGATCTCCGATCCTCAACCATGTCCAGTAACGCTACATTTCTAGATTTATTTTTATTCGAGCCATATATTTGCGTTTTACAGAGACAAACTTTATCAGCCACTTCTACTGTTATTACTACAATAATTAATTCAACGATATTCTTGGCTTAGTGGGTCTAAGGAAATCTATAATAACTTTACGTAAGTAAAAGGGTGGAAGCCATCAATCCATCGGTAAAATATTTCATAATTTTTTTTTCTCAAATAATATATATTTATTCTTTTATATCCATCGTAAGCAAATTTGCAATAACAATAAAATGCTTCAATACCATCGATAACTTTCTTTGTATTACGTTTTATTTATAAAGTTAATAGGAAGAATAACATTTTCATGATGAAAAAATATTTTGAGTCTGAGGGTCGGAGAACTTAAATGTACGAAAGCAGTCCTGAATTACCGTATATAGTAGTACAGCATATGTAGAGTGCAACGTGAACGTGTATAGTATAATTATAAATAAACAAATATCCAGAACGAGAATCGAAGAAAAAAATAATAATGCAATTTTTATTTTGAAATTAACTATACATCCCTTACTGTGCAAGCGATAAAGTATATGAATATATCAAAATAAATATTGACTTCCTGGTCAGTGACAAGGAAGTGATTGTTTTTCATTTTTCAAGTTGTAACATTAATTTGGTAATTTTTGTAAGCAAAAAAAATATCCATATGCTTTTTAAATTTCCCCTCCTTGATTTAACGCCACACTGCATTAAGATTCAATCATACATATCAAAGAGGAATAAAGAAATTGGAGGGAAGGGGCAAACTTTCGGTAATTTTATTATGTAAACTTAAGAAGTATATATCATGTCTTTGACCCGCTGAGAATTCTTTTTTCATATACACAAACGTCCGTAGTTCCGAAATCTAATGAAAGCAGCCTTGTAAAGTCTTATCTTCATAATTGTTTTTTAAGTAGTTACTGTGTAGTTCATCGACTTTTTTCAGCCAAAAACGTCGATTTCTGTGATGTAATGATGTAAACTTCATATGTCATGCATGCGTGATTTTTTTCTAATTTAATTGTTCATAAACGTTCTTGACGTAGACGTGTCTTCAAATTAGAGACTATTTTGAACACACTTTTACTCGAGTTTGTACACATGTTACGAAAAATCACAAAAACGAAGTCCATGTAAGAAGTCGTGAATGATTCTATATCAAAAATCTTGAAATGCTGTTCTCATGACGGAAAAACATGGAATCCGGAGCAGGAACTAAAAACAGGATTACTGAAAAATTTTAGTCACATTTTGCTCTAAATTTAGAAAAAAGGTAAATAATTCAAATGTATCAACGTTTTTCTTTGTTATTACAGTGTAATATTTATTTTTAGTGACCGAAAAAACCCCTTGGTTTTTATAACATAAAATAGAATTCTTCTAAACAAATATGTATACTATCATTTGTGTTTCAATATAAAAACAAGCTGTATAATATTTTTTAATTCTTAAAATCGTCATAACCTTACGTAACCGATAATAAGGTACCATTGGAAAAGTTTCTTTTTTTTCATTTTAAGAGATAAGAAAAAGATATTTAAACGTAAGCGTTCTTAAATGAATTTGTAAACAATTATTTAACACATACGTACCGTTATTTGAATCATATACTCATCTGAACTTGCGAGAGGTTTTGAATTAGGAGAAGAACTCGTAAGTTGTAGGAACTTTTTTCTTATCCTTTTGAGTAATCAATAAAATATGTTCAAAACAAAACAAAGGTTTTAAATAGGCAGGGGTGAGGTTCAATATTATCAACAAAACCCCTTTCAAACAGAATCAGAAACAAACGAATGACAAAAAAAAAAATCAAACATAAAGTTAAACAGAAATGTTTTTATTAAGAAAAATTACATAGGAAAAAATCGAGTGAAACAATTAGATGCAGATTTCCTTTATTAACTGTGAACTTTTGTATTCTTGAATAGTGACGGCATCATCTGCAAATTAAAGTAAGAGTAGAACAGCAATTGTATTGACTTATCATTTTCAAGTGACCACTTTGAGTTACGATCAATAAACGTTTCATTTGTGTATTTTAAAATGTCTATCTTACCTTTGTTGACATCCAGTTTTTCAAAGAATTCATCTAAATCTTCAGCTCCAGTAATATCAATCAATGTCGACAACTCTGTTTCACTGATTTTTTGATCATCGTCCAGATCGAATGAGTTGAAATTACAAACATTCAAACTAAATATCTGTGTCAATAAAAAGAAATGACAACGTTATTTTAAACTGACCATGTTTGAAGTTGTATGAATAATAATCAAACACGTTTTATACTTTTTATGAAAAGACATTTCAATTCCACAAAGACATAATTATTTTATTTTTCACATAATGTTTTAAAAGGTACTCTTTCGAAGTCATATTTGTTATCATTCCATACACCGTACAGCCCCCCCCCCCGAATTTTCATCTTGGGTTTTCTTGACAAATCTCTACTGTATTTGGATCGTTTGCAACACTAAAAGTTCCTTTTATCATTTCTATCATGTTTTCTAGTCTAGCCGTATATCTATTTTGACTTTGTTTGGTAACCCACATGGAGTTTCAGTTGATGAATGTACGCTTGAGTATAGTTTGTTTTTTTAAGATGACAATATTAAATGCTTAGATAATGTTCCACATCATCCTTTCCATTATTTTTAACTCGGCCCTTTGCTGTTTTAAAGCAATCAATACTTTGATGAAGTTCTTTTTCTTTAATTATGTCAATTGTTATTAGAAGTATTGGGAATTTTACATACATGCCTTGCATTTTCGAGCGTCCATGATTTATACATTTCTTCATTAGTTTTTCTTCAATCCAGATACTTGTAAAATGATACAGCACTTCATTTAATTGATGGGCGACAAATTTTTCAAAGTCCGTGTTTTTTCCAGAAAATGATTTCGCAGCAATTTTTATATATTATTTTAATTTCCTTTTAGAAGTGTTTTTTTTTTGGGACAACAGTTGGCTTTTTTTCTAAACACTTTCGGAAGTTGTATGAGAAGCAGATCTGTTTGCCATGTTCTTTGCAGACGATTTTTGTAAGAGTTGTACCACTTTGCACTCGAATAAATTCTCAAGGGAAATAAGTGCGATACAAAAAACCATAAATTAACTAATATTAATTGTACTGAAATTAATTTATTCATACCAATAGAGTATTAATAAATAAGAATTTTGACCAATTATTTTTTCGTTTTGCGCAAAGATCTGAAGGGTGCACGTGTAAACATGAAAGATATTACTATCACATTTTTTTTACACCCAGCTTCAGCAGGTGGCACGGGAATTTACACCCGGCTTGTTAACCAATCAGGTCTCGTATTATAAGGGACATTGGAAATAGTTGTTTTTATGCTGTTCTACAAATCAGGTAGTAAATACATAGAATTAAAGAGCAAAGTATTTCTTACCTCGTCGTCTGTAGATCTTTTTCCAACCACTGCTCCTGCGACCTTTGCAACTGTGTGTACGGTGGCCACAGTTTTGGCAACTTTTGCAGCTTTTCTAACGAACTTTCTAAATCTTCTTCTCCAGCCGCCGTTAACATCTTCCGTTAGCAGTAAAAAGGTCAATGAAAATAGCAAGAAGTACCGAAACTGTAGAAAGAACAAAAAAGAACGAAATCAATTTTTAAGGTGAAAACGAAAATAATGATTATAAAATCTTAATTCACTATAAACACTATAAACAGATTTACCATAGTTTAACCCTGTTGATTTCACATAGGAAATATGCCAAGAACCAAATGTTTCTACTTTTATACCGACATTCGAAAGTCTTTTCGGGCTTTTCATTTCATTTTCTGAAAACTTGATGCTGATGTTTGTGCCTTTGTGCTAAAACAACGCCGCAAGGTAATAAATCAGTTTCAGTCCAATTAATTATTTTCATCATATGCATATTAATGATTTAGGGTATCACGTTTGCATTTGTTCTGGACTATACTAAATAGCTTGTTAAAATTCAATTGAGTTTTTTTAAACCACCATTTTGGAAATGGTCGTCAATCACAACGAGAGACATTAGCCAAGTAGGCTAGGTAATGATGATACTAAAACTGCGATGATGTTTATATGATTCTTTATTTTCTTTAAGACACATATAATCTACGTAAAATGAAACTGCATTACGTCAGCTGTTTAGCTTCGTAATCCATTCCCAAATCTTGAGTGGAATCATTCATTTAGTCAACACACGTAAAAATTTTTTTTATCCATTTCTTTAGACATTCATATAAGATTCAGAACCATAATACCATAATAAATTAGTTTTAAACAGCTTTGATGAAATATTGCTCTTTGGTTTCTAATATTATAAATTATTTGATCTGATACCGTCACCTATTACATAATTGATGTCTCTTGAGACTTGTTACTTTTGCCTTTTTAGAATCATTGATAGCATGACAGATACCGATGCTTACAATTCACTTTCGTAAAGATGGAAATTGCGAAGATCAAGTAATGTTTAACTTGGTGTCGTGTTATGAAACCGTCAAAATAGATAAACTGTTGTGTTGTACACAGTACCCTCAGTAAACAATTTTTAAGGAAAAAGTTTTTGTATTTTTTAAATTAAATATGGTATATATACTTATAATGTGCATAAAGTATTACAGAAATGTATTATCTGAATCTATTCGTAATAAAACTCTCTCTCTCTCTCTCTCTCTCTCTCTCTCTCTCTCTCTCTCTCTCTCTCTCTCTCTCTCTCTCATGATCCGATACCTAAAAGGTACAGGCATATTCCTAAATCAGGTCATAATATTGAAGTTAAAAAAATAAATTAAGATGACCTTATGAATTTTTAATTCCCTTGATACAGTGGACAGTTTTGTATGATTAAAAACTTTGATCTGAAAACGTTCACGAAATACATAATTGATGTCTGTAAAGCCTGTTAACTAACTAGTATGCCTCTCTTATATCACACCGTGACTTAACAACGTGACTTGAATAAATAATTCTCATGCATATACTTTGGAAATCCCAAATCCTGGGTTACGTTTATTTGGTTCATTGACATGAGATTGACAATCTAAAAGCAGAACTGTGATGACGTATAGAATAAAATGTGTCTGTTTACAATGGTTTTATCATACAGATGTGGTACACTCCCCACAATAGCTATCTCCGCACGCTTGAACTAAACATAATTTGCTATTCTACGCTATAAAACTTAAAAAAAAAAACACTCGTAGTCACGAGAATTATTTGTTACTAAAATACAAAACAATAATAAATAAGAGGCCAATAGGCCATAACTGTCAACTGAGTAGCATATAACCCATACACAAACTTGTCGAGGAGTCTCATGTATTCATTTAATTGGGTTTCATTCTGGAGTAGAAAAATTATAAATTTGTAATGACGACCACCTCCCTGCCTGAAATCTTTCAAAAAGAACTATGAAACCTATAATTTTGGCAAAAAACATAAAGACCTGGTCTACAAAATCATGAATTCAGTTTTCCTTTTAGGTGTTTAGGAGTAAAGAAGATAATTTTTAAACATTATATGCATTAACACCTACACATCTATTTTGGCCCTGCCTTAGAGTCAAAACCCATACTCCAGGGGACATGAAATTTAAAATTTTAGTAGAGGACTTCCTGGTAAACATAATTATGAAGTCAGTTATTCATACAGACGTGTGAGAATAGGGAAGAGGATTTTAAAACATTATATGCATTAACACTATATTGCCATATTGCCCACCCCCCCATGTCCTGAACCCCTGACCCAGGGGTCATGAATTTCACAATTTGGGTAGAAGAGTTAGTAGACATCATAACCATGTATTTAGTTTTTTGCCCACATGTTTGGAGTATAAAAGAAGATTTTTAAAGATTTCATAATTTTTTACTTTATGGCCATATTGGCCCCACCCTAGAGCATGAACCCCTGACACAGGGGTAATGGATTTTACAATTTTGGTAGAGGGCTTCATGGACATCACAATCATGCATTTCGTTTTTGACAAATATGTATGGGAGTAGAGAAGAAGATTTTCTAAGATTTAATACATTTTACTATATGGTTATATATTTGCCCCACCCAAGAGCCAGAACCCTGATCCAGGAGCCATGAATTTAACAACTTGGTAGAGGGCTTCATGGACATCATAACCATGCAACCAGTTTTTTCCTTACAAGTGTGGGAGAAGAGATGAAGATCTTTAAAAATTTGGCTTTTTTTTCATATTTGGCCCCATTTGTTGTGTCCTGGGGGGTGGTAGAGCCAAGAATTTTACAATTTAGATTACTCTTACCATAAAAATGCCTCACACCAAAAATGGTAACAATTAGCCTTATAGATTTTAAGAAGATGTTAAAAATGTAATATTGTTAACGAACAACGCACGACGCACGTCGCACGACAACGGACGAAAACGGATAGCAATAGGTCACCTGATTTTACTCAGGTGACCTAAAAAGAAACAGATATCTCATCCTACAACAAAATAATACTAAATGTATATAACATATTTCCAAATGGAATATATACTCTCCCATAAAGAAACGCAAAATGTATTATTAGTCCCCTACCGGTTTCACCTGAGGGGACTATAGCTTTCCTCTGCGTCCGTCAGTCTGTCTGTCCGTCCGTCTGTCTGTCCCACTTCAGTTTTCCACTGTTTTTTTTTTCTTTATGGGTTTGACGAATGACATGAAACTTGCTGACCAGCTTCAAAATGTCAAACTACAGATCAAGTTCACACTTTTGTAGCGTCTGCTTGACATATTTTCGAGAAAATTAATTTTTTATACTCAAATTTTTTAATGTTCGGGTTTGTTATCGGGCTCGGTGTGTATCAAATAAATTTCTACAAACCGGTAGGGGACGTGTATTGCTTATGCAATACTCTCAGAATGCTTGTTTAACAAGTTTTTGTCAGATAGAAAAATAAATTTTAGATACTTAATACATTGCGGGAACAGTTCAATAATTTTCATAATGATAGTCGTTGTGTTAGTTGTAATCATCAAAAAGACAAAATTCAAAACAAAAGGTTTAACGAATGTTTTGATGCACAAATACATCAGTATCTTGTGTGGCCACCGTTTGCTTGCAAAACTGTTGTAACTCGTCTCCGCATTGATTGAATCAAACGTTGAGTTTGGACCTGGGGTATTCTTTGCCATTCTTCGTGTAGTGCCTGCTGTAATTGCAGAAGAGTTTGCGGGGCTGGTTGACGTATGCGCACACGTATATCCAACTGATCCTAGAGGTGCTCAATGGGATTCAAATCCGGGGATCTGGATGGCCAGCGTAACACAGTGACGTTGTGGTCAGCAAGAAAGTCGACAGTAGCACGTGCTGTGTGCGGTCTGGCGTTGTCTTGCTGAAAAACCTCTCTCTGTGGGTTGATGACTGGAAGAAGGTGAGGCTGGAGGATCTCGTCGCGATACCTTTGCGCCGTTAAATTGCCTGGAACAAGAACCAGTGGCGTCTGTTGATTGTAAGAAATGGCTCCCCACATCATAACACTGCCCCCACCGAATCTGTCAACTTCTACAACACAGTTGTTTGCAAAACTTTCATTTTTTCGCCTGTAAACACGCACTCTGCCATCTCGGTACTGTAGCATAAATCTGCTTTCAGCACTAAACCAGATTCTTCTCCAATTCCTTAAAGTCCAGTTCCTAACTGTGTTGCACCATCCGACCCGCGCACGCCGATGTTGTCTCCCCAAGATGGGACCAAAATAAGGTCGTCTGGCTCGCAGTCCAACTTCCCGCAGGCGATTGCGCACTGTTTGTACGGATATTCTGCGAAGGCCAGGTATGCTGTAACTGTCCTGTTGCGTAAATGGAGAATTATATATAGCGATCCTGTTGCGCAGTTGTAATACGCGGACGACCAGTTTGCGGCCTATCATTTGACGTCCCAGTCTGTAAATATCTATGCCATAGACGAGCGATTGTACTCCTGTGAACATTATAATGTTGAGCAACAAGATATTGTGACTCCCCAGCTTCGAGACGCCCTATTGCGATATTGCGCGAAACAATGTCTAATCTAGGCATACGTAAAAACCGTCCTACAGCCAACAAGGGCAAACATTTAATTCATGCGATAGTCTTTTTTTGTTAACACACATCACACATAAAATTTAACAAAAATTTAGGCGTGCAAAGCGCTTTCCACTTTCTTGAAACACCAATCGAACAATGTTCCTATTTTTAATTTCGCAACAGTTACGGTTGATCGCACATCAAATTTTGCCATTTAGATTCATCCCTGGTAATATTGAAACCTAAGCATATCATTACAAAACTTGCTTTCATTTATTTTATATACGAAAAATTCTTTTGACAAAATGATACTACATGTTGCGTTTCTTTTTTGGAAGAGTATATATACAGGTCAAAATTAAATGGATACATATATTTGCAACAAGAGCTATTCATGAAACTGTCAGTGATTGACTTGGATATTGTTAATGATAAGGGTATAATTCAATTTCACAACGTTATTTTATCATTATTATTGTCATTAGTATTAGTTAGTGAAAGTGCGCACATTTGTACGCAACGCTGATTTTTCTTTTAATATAAAAAGGACATATTTAAATTATTGTACGACAGCAGTTCACAAGAACCATATAGAGATGATAAATAAAAGGAAATATCAAAAACATGAAATTAGAGTTAGAGATAATATTACAATGTGTATCTAATGTTTGTTCACTAACTTTATTTAAACAATAAAATGTTTTCTTTGGTGAATCATGCGGGATATGAAGGTGACGACATTGCAGAAACAATACATAACCCGCATTAACGGATTATATAAAAAAATTTCTGCAATGATCGCTACCTTCATAATTCGAATAAATCATCAAATATAGTTTAAATTTGCATCTTTCTTTCAACAAATTAATAAATTGATTTAAAAAGTAAGTAAAATTAACAAAATTACGGTTAATATACATCAGTATGTTTGCTAAATGAAACAGCCAAATCGTTTCCTATGGTAATTTGAGTCTGACTTCATCATAACTATTACGTGCAGTGCGTGAGTTTTCTTAGGTTCTGAAGATTTCGACCAATCAATAAACGGGACATGTATATTTCAGCCCTGTCAGATTCTATAGTGCTATGAATTACAATTATTAATTTCCGTAAGAAATAGAGGAAACCATACTCAGTGGATGTAAATAATAAACCATAGTTTTACACGCAGTATTGTATATATATATATATATATATATATATATATATATATATATATATATATATATATATATATATATATATATATATATATATATATATATATATATTGAAACACAATAAAATCCACAGTGGTCGGCGAGTTATAGATAAAAATTAAATAAGAAAACAATTTATATATATATATATATATATATATATATATATATATATATATATATATATATATATATATATATATATATATAATAAAAAATAACAGAAAGCCGATTCAAAACTCTACCGGTTTCATTAAAATCTTCAGGAGTTTTGAACAATCACCATAGATACATAAGATACATACATTTCAAATGATCATTGTGATGTCATATAACATCAAGTATATGTTGCGCTTTTCAGAGTTCATTATGACGTCATAGTATAAGCGTTTTATAATAGTACGGGAAAAACATAAAATATATTCAAATATTCCATAATTGTACAAGAAAAACATAAAATATATTCAAACATTCATAATTATAATGCATTCAGTTTTGGTTTATATAATGAAATGAAATGTTTTTCTTTTGTTTCACGCTCTTTTTCGGTTGTTGCTTTATAAAATTTATAAATAGGACACACTGTAAAGTTCGGAAAAATGTTCTTGGCAAAAATGTTCTTACACAAATTTCAGATCATCAAAAGTAAACGACAAAGTCCGTCTCTGAAAAAGATTTTAACCCGTGCCAAATTTGGAAATATCGAAGAAACACCAGATGTCCGTAAATGCCAGAAGCCAAGATGTGCAACCTGCCCTTACCTACAAGAAGGCCACCAATTCAAGTTCAAAAACGGCAGAAATTTTAATATACATTCCTCTATTACATGTGAAAGTTCCAATCTAATCTACGTTATTACATGTGCAGGATGTGGAGAAAACTATATTGGTCAAACCGGAGATACCCTCAGACATCGAATGACCGTCCACCGACAACAAATTCGTGAAACAAAATACCAGTGCACGGCTGTTAGCGGACATCTCAGAAACTGTGCCAAGAACATTTTTCCGAACTTTACAGTGTGTCCTATTTATAAATTTTATAAAGCAACAACCGAAAAAGAGCGTGAAACAAAAGAAAAACATTTCATTTCATTATATAAACCAAAACTGAATGCATTATAATTATGAATGTTTGAATATATTTTATGTTTTTCTTGTACAATTATGGAATATTTGAATATATTTTATGTTTTTCCCGTACTATTATAAAACGCTTATACTATGACGTCATAATGAACTCTGAAAAGCGCAACATATACTTGATGTTATATGACGTCACAATGATCATTTGAAATGTATGTATCTTATGTATCTATGGTGATTGTTCAAAACTCCTGAAGATTTTAATGAAACCGGTAGAGTTTTGAATCGGCTTTCTGTTATTTTTTATTATTTATTACTTGTGTGGATTAACTTTACTTATTTTGGATTATATATATATATATATATATATATATATATATATATATATATATATATATATATATATATATATATATATATATATATATATATATTGTCTTACTGGTCGGTGACAAAAAATGATTTTTGTTGTTCATTCTGATGAATGTAAAATCTATTTGGAGTAAAAACTTGGAAATGTGTGTGGTTTGTGTCGAAAGAATGATGAATACAGTTAAAGCTTCTATTTATAGGTCAACTTATAAGACTTTCAATATGAAAAAATATTTATGGAGACGAAAATCGGTGAATGTATGTTTTTATGGATGGACATGTGATGGTAAATCTTTTGTAAACACTATTTTTTTGCCCAAAAGCTTTATAGAAGATTTAGATAGCCAAAAGAACTGGTAATAAATCTAGATGCTTATGCGAGTAACTTCTTTTAAAACAAAGGAACACTAACTTTTACTGAAATTACATTGTTCACAAAGTAGCATAACTGTCGTCATCAAATTACATTCACGGTCATAAACCATAAAGACATTTAGGTTTCTTTTGTCGATTTTTTTTTGTGATTTTGATCCGAGAAATTTTAGCACAAAAAATAAAACAAGCAGGCTTAAATAAGCCATGACTTTTTAAAAGAATAATCTTGATATTTTTTTAAGGAGTACTGTTTATATAAAAGCCAGACATGGAAGTAAATGTTTTTCGCGCTTACATAATTAGCCGTAGCCGTTTACGCAAATCTTCGTCCATGTTATTTTTGTAAGCAAAAGAAATATCCATATGCGTTTTAAATCTTTTCTCATTGATTGAACCCTTCATTGTATTCAGATCTAATTTTACTTATAAACGAAAAGAAATTGGAGGGGGAGACTTTCGGTCATTTTGTCATGTCAATTTAAGAAGTATGTGTCAAATGCATTTTATGATACATATTTGTGGACAACCTTTTCGTTTAAAGTTCAAATTAAAAACAAACTTATTTAGTAATTTTATATATCTGATTTCTCTTAATTTTTTTTTTGAACGACGTGATTTTTAAAAAGTTAATAAGATTTTCCTATATATAATGTATGTTTCTTCAAACTGGAGAATATTTTAAACACGTTTTTTTCGAAAGCTTGAACACGTTTTACGAATGAGCACAATAACGAAGTCGGATAAACTTTGATATGAAGAGTCGGGATTGTTCCTATAAGGATAAAACGCATGAAACGGGGAACATGGAGCATAAATCAAACACAGGATCACTGATTAATGCTAGCCACATTTTGCTGTGTACCGAACGAAGTAAATAAAACATAAATGTTCCGTAAAAAATCGGTAAAATGGCTACCTGTATCAACGATTTTTTTTATCAAATTATTTTGTAAACATCTATTTATGTATCAATACCGTTATTTGAACCATACACATCCGAATCCAAGAGAGGTTTTAAATGGCAGTGATGAGATGATATCTCAATCTTACTACCAAAACCACCATGATACATTTATGTTATGATTACGTTCCGGTTTTTTTTTACCCATTTACATCACCAAGACCCTAAAGAAACATTTATTTTATTAATAAGAATTTTTTTAACCATACATATCTGAGTTTGTAAAAGGTTTTAAATGGACAGGGATGAAGTTCAATCCTCTCACTCAAAAAAACCCCCAAAACGGATGACAAAAAATAAACAATAACAAGATTATATACAGAAACTTTTTCATATCAGAAAAACTACGAAAGAAAGATCGAGTCTAACAATCAATTGCAGTTTTCCTTTATCAACAGTGAGTTGATGTATTCTTCAATAGTGACGACATCATCTGCAAATTAAATTTAAAATCAATATGAAAAGCAATTCTGTAGTTTATTCATTTTCAAATCCCCACTTTGTTTTACGATCAATAAACGTTTTATTTGTGTATTCTAATTGATCTGCTCTATGTTACCTTGGTTGACATCCAATTTCTCAAAGAATCCATCTAAATCTTCAAATCCAGTCATATCAATAAATGTCGACAACTCTGTTTCACTGATTTGCTGATCACCATCCAGATCGAATGAATAGAAATCACAAACATTCACTCTAATAATCTGTGTCAATAAAAAAAATGATAATGTCATTATGACCTGACCATGTTTGAAGTCGTATTAATAAGAATCATACACGTGTTCTCGTAGTTTTTATTAAAATCTAATACTAGTACAATTCCATAAAGTAATTATTATATTGTTTATCATAGGTTTTATTTTATAAGTGTTTACTCTTTACTCTTTCAGAATTGTTATTTTATGCCATTCTACAAATCAGGTAGTAAATACATAGAATTAAACAGCAAAGTATTTCTTACCTCGTCGTCTGTAGATCTTTTTCCAACCACTCCTGCTGCGACCTTTGCAACTGTGTGTGCGGTGGCCACAGTTTTGGCAACTTTTGCAGCTTTTCTAACGAACTTTCTAAATCTTCTTCTCCAGCCGCCGTTAACATCTTCCGTTAGCAGTAAAAAGGTCAATGAAAAAAGCAAGAAGTACCGAAACTGCAAAATGAACAAAAAAATAGAAATAATCAATTTAAAAGACACGGAAGATATAATAAAGGAAAACAAAATATACTTCCACTATGAACAAATTTACCATTGTGTACTGTTGTTGATTTTATGCAGAAAATATGCCAAGAACAGAATTAATCTACTTTTATATCGACACCCCATGAGAGTTTACGGGCTTTTCATTTCATTTTCTGAAAACATTATGATGTTTAAAATTTCTTGCTGAAGTAGGAAGAACCGCCCTCCTGTTAATTTTGTATTTACATCACACGCATTTTGATATATTAAGGCGTGAAAATTGCTTTGAATTGTAGTGACTGGTTTGTTACATTTGACAAACTTTTTTTTAAACACTATTTTAAAAATTAATATCTGTCACGTAAACATTAAGAAGGTAGGGTAGTTAATGGTTAATTAAATTTCGCCAGGATCTATATATGGTTTTCCAAACCTTTTTTATAAATGCATAAAATAAAAGCAAACTAAACCAGCAAAAAAGAAAATAAAACAAATGAATTTGAATTCTAAAAAGGTGAATCTGTATTTTTCCACTTCTGGGAGATTAAACTTTCTATAAAGATTTTTAACGTAACAATGTCACTATTTATATATTTCTTCTGTTTTACCAATGGAATCCACTTATTTAGAAAAACGAATCAATTACTTTTTTTTTTTTTTTTTTTTTTTTTTTTTTTTTTTACCAATTATTGTGTTTAATAAAAAAAGAAAAAAAGAAATCGATA
Organism: Magallana angulata; assembly: GCF_025612915.1. NCBI lineage: Eukaryota > Metazoa > Mollusca > Bivalvia > Ostreida > Ostreidae > Magallana > Magallana angulata. The sequence continues at coordinate 42,763,942 of NC_069120.1, read as the reverse complement.
GTAAAAATCAATATAAAATCAAAGTACTGAAAGTACTGAAAAGCGCTAACCTAGCTTGGTTCTAAGAAAATTTACTGTGTGCAAGCGTAGGCGGAAATGAGCCTTATTGAAATTTTGGTTTATGTTTAATGAATATCAATTTAAAGTATCGAAGGCCAGATTTCTTTAAATATATATTACTTTCTGAAGATGATGTGAATTAAAGCTGAACACGACTTGTATATGGATACTTGCCTGAAAAAAGATATGTTAAAATCACAAATTATATCTTTTGAACAATAATTTATCACAGTTTTTGACATTTTCTTGCAAAGAATCGATTTTATTTTTTTGTATTTTAGCTTCTGAATACGCACTATATTTTTTCATCACTGCGTAGCATCCCGTGCTGATGTACGTAAGCCCTGCAAACCAATCGTATCTACTCGGCCATTTCCGTCACCCATATAACTGGTTCCCTATACCTCTTACCAGTTTAAATGATGCATATTTCTGCTCATAGAGGGCAGTTATTCCTTGCACCGGAAATAGAAGTCTAACGACAATAAAGCGCTGAGCTATGCTTAGCGCTTTAAAAAGCGTGAACAGAATATTACTCAGGATTCATAAATTATCTATAGGATATGATGCGTTCAGCAATAAAGTGAAAATATTCAAAGTCTACATAATATAAACTTTTTCGATATAATTTGGCGTGCATTTTAGATACGAATTATTTTCGTTAATTATATAACCACAATTCATTTACGTAAACAGTTCTCGTTTCAGCAGTATACAAGTATTTTAGTTGCGAAAGAACTCCTCACACATGTATACGTCTTTAAACTATTAGACACTGCACTTCATTCAAATCTCAGTTGGCATATTTAAGAGTAAAAATGGCCGATGACAGTCGAAGAATAAATCAGATTACACAACTTCATTATTCAGAAATAGTTTCCATTTCCCTCTTATGTCTAGTCGCACCTACAACAGTCCTGTTTTCTCCGTCCATATGTTAGACTTTTCAATAAAAATCTCCCTAACAAGAGAACGTACACAAACATTCCAACAGAGCATAAAGATAGGAAATCTTATTAGCTAAATAGATTATAGATTACCAATCATTAAAAAAAATTAAGGGAAAGCTGATGGTAACTTTACAGACCGTTTAGCCTCCTTAAAGCTGAATACTACTTGTAAAAGGCATTGTCCGCCATACATTGTATTTCTCCTTTATCGCCGCTATCTCTACAACTCATTTGTAAGCCTTCTCATTTTCCCACTTGGATGCATATCATTGCACACATTGCACACAAGTACTCTGAAGTTGACATACTTAAATGTTTTTACAACAGTTTTTGGAGACCAGGTCTTCCAACAATCAGACGGAATTCTCATGGGTACAAATTGTGCTCCTCTATTGGCTGACTTATATCTATATTCTTTTGAAGCAGAATTCATTCCAAAGCTTGTTCAAGAAAAAAATAGAGCTCTTGCTGTGGCTTCAACTCCACATTTAGATATATTGATGATGTGTTTTCCATTAACAATTGTTACTTTCCCTCTTAAGTTAACTCAACATATCCAAGTGAGTTTGAAATAAAACATTCAATAAATTCCGAAACATCTGATTTCATATTTGGATATTTTACTAGAAAAAGACATTAATGGCAACATTACAACAATTAAAAACTATATGATAAACGTGGTGATTTAATTTTTTTCCATCGTCAACTTCCCTCTCCTATGTAGCAATACACCAACATCACCTGGTTCTGGGGTTTTTGTCTCTCAGCTTATTCGTTATGCAAGAGCAAGCTCTATATGCGAACAATTTATCAAACGAGGCATGCTACTCGATTAAAATCATCTTTACGCGAGTTTTATGGTCGATACAATGACCTTATCGACAAGTACAATGTTTCATTAGGACAAATGTTGAATGACGTTTTTCATACTTGTTATACCATTATTTATACACCGGACTGACTATGGTTTCTTCCATTTTTCATGATCTTGACAATGAGCACACGGCGGGTGCGACCGGTCGGCAGGGGATGGTTACTCTTCCTAGACACCTAATCCCACCTCTATCATTTTAGAGATCCGTGTTGCTCTGCTTTAATTCGTATTTCGCTTAACAGATTTCTGAGATGGTTGACAGTTTGTGACTGTCATTTTTCATACATACATATAATACATACCAGAAATTCAAGTAAAACAATAGTCAAAATACTGTAAAAAAGCAAATGAAGTAACAAACTGCAACATATAATATGTAGAGCAAAATATTGTACAAGGTACACTTTAGTAAATCATTTATAATACAAACTGAATAAGCTGCAGATCCCTTGACAGCTGAAAGTATTTTACTGTAGATGTCTCGCCAATGTGGACTTACATGTCTTAACGTCGTGCCACTCGGTCGCGATAAAAATTTTTTTTCCATTTTTACAAACTACAAACTTTTTCTAAGCCAGGAAAATACTAACATCAGCAATATAGGTTAACACATTATTTACAAACAGAAAATGCACATAAAACAAGAATTAATTTACTAACATTATGACCACGAGAGGAATACTTCGCGTCGGCCACGAGTTACAGGTGTGCAAACGGGTGTAACGAAACTGAAGGATTTATGTATCTGTGTGACGGTGCCTATTAAAAATGGTGTCTAGCTTGAAAATTTCTAAATCTAAATGGATCTTGTTTTAAAATCATTTTATTTTAAAATGTTTTAATAAAATGTAAGAATGTGCTTAATTTTAATGTTTATTTCTTTTTCTTCATATCAAACTATGTCAAGATTAGTCTATTTATTTTATCTTTAAGTATTTTTTATAAAGTTTTTAAGGTTCCTATTAAGAGAAAAGGCAGATTGTCATTCACCGTGCATGGTTATATACAATGACCCTTAGTTTTTTTTTAACAATCGGCCTATGTATCTCCGCTATTTTTTCAAAGGTGCTATGCATGATAGTTCAGAAGTATTCAGAAAAAAGTTGTGAAGAATAAAATTGCTTCCATTTCCTTTTATTGCAACTAAAATATTTTTTCGATTTCATTCACGGACACCGACGATTTTGCTGTTATTATGATATGCATGATCTCATCTTGTACTCAAGCTTGTGTTTTGAAAGGTGTGTGTGTTTTAAAAAAAGATTTTAGCTCTTATGTTTCTACAAAGTGGAGAAATTTTTAATCACCTTCTTCACATATATCACAGAAACGAGGTCGGGATGTCTCTACAATGAGAATCTTAGACCCCAATTCTCATTGAAAGTTCAACATGTAATAAGGAAGAAAACATTATTGACAAGGAACAGTGACATCATTTTGCTCTGTTACACATGATAAAAATAAAAGTATATTCCCTTCAACGTTCTTCAAAAATTCGGTCTTTTTATCAGGTTATATCGTGTTTTCTAGGGCTCAAAAAATTACACAAAACCATATTTCAACAGGAATAAGAGGCTATATTTTTTTATATTTATTATGAAAGCATGTAGTGTGAATATTTTAACAATTGTCGTATACCGTAAACACATGGCATCAGGGAGGATCCACAATTCCACAAAAAAATTCGAAATGTGTAAATAAAATACGATTTGAGGGAAAAACCAACAAGAGGTTTTATTTCGGCAGAAATCTTGTCAAAAAAAATTAAAATGCAGTTATATACAGAAGTTTAATCATAAGTTAGAAAAATAGTAAAAATAAAAAAAATTACTACAGAGTGAAAAACCGTGTCAAATAATCAGCTGCACGCTTCCTTAATAATCTGGGAACTGTTGTATTCTTCTATAGTGACGACATCATCTGCATAAAAAATTAGAGACAGATGTATCGATATAATTCTTTTTTCATTCATCTTTATTTGTAAGTGAAGTGTCCGCTTTACCTTTGTTGACATCCAGTTTTTCAAAGAACTCATCCAAATCTACAAATCCAGTAATATCAATCAGTGTTGACAATTCTTTTTCACTGATGCGCTGATCATCGTCCAGATCGAATGAGCGGAAATCACAAACATTCAAACTAAATACCTGTTGATAAAAAAGTAATAACAACAAAATGTTATTATTTTTGATTTTATATTGGTGTAAACTTGAATTACGATTTTTTTTATCTATAATTTATTATCAATATGATGCACAATGTGATTAATGTATTGATGATCAATATGACTGATTTTAGTTATCGTTCCTGAGACAAAACTTTGGTAATTTATTTTATATATCACATAGCTTATACAATAAAATCACGAAAAAGTCATTACCTGGTCATTCGTTGATCTTTTTCCTAACACCGTTGCTGCGACTTTCACTACAGTATGAATAGTATGGGCAGTTTTAATAACCTTTGCAGCTTTTCTTAAAAACTTTTTGATTCTTCTCCAGGCGTGAACATCTTCCGTTAGCAGTAAAATGGCCAATGAAAAAACCAAGAAGTACCGAAACTGCACATTCAAAAAAAAATTTATTATGAATTTTAGCTTAAAAAATGGACATACATTTTTTATATATACTACAACATATTACCATAGTGTTACACTCTTGATGATTCTTCACAAGAAGTAAGTCCAACACATGTTGATCTGCTCTTATATCACCACCAATAGAGTTTCAGGTTTTTTATTTCATTTTCAAAAAACAGTATGTCTATAATGTTGGTATGTTTATGCTAAAGTGGAGCACCGCCCAGTTTCAGTTTCATTTTAATTAAAAAGAACGCATTACGTTGTATGCTAAATGGATTATAAAGGTGTCGCGGGGGCTTTCAGTTACACTGACTAGGCCACTGAAATTCGCCGTAATTTTTTTGACATTGTTTTAAAATTACCATCAATCAAATAAGAGACACCAACCATATATGTAAGGTAATAATGTTACAAAACATTCCATAATCTTATTAGTATTCTGCATACTTTGTCGGGAATATATCAAATTTGATAGAAATAGAGAGACTGCATAAAGCCTCCAGCTGTTAACATGTATAGGCGATCAGGTTACAGTTATTATGCATGTGTGAAATCTCCTGGTAGATTTTTATTATAAAAACAATTTCCTTACACATCGATATTATATTCAGCAATTATTGAGATGTGTGAATTGGATACTTTGATTTCATCTTGTTTAAACATATCTTAAAGATGCCCCTTCAGTACGATTGTTTTATCATCAATGAAAACCAGTCGGTTAGAGTAGTAAATCCATAGTATATATATATATATATATATATATATATATATATATATATATATATATATATATATATATATATATATATATATATATGTGTGTGTGTGTGTGTGTGTGTGTGTGTGTGTGTGTGTGTGTGTGTGTGTGTGTGTGGTTTTTTTCTAACATATAAAATATATAGTAAAGATTAAGAGAGTATCAGATAAATATCAGACCAAGTATAAATCTAGGATCAAATATAATAAATAAACAGAGGATGAATTTTGCTTTTAATTATATGTCTGCTTGAAAAATAACTCCACTAATTTACATTTTGCAGTTCACAAATTGCAGTGCAGGCGAACTGTTCTGCTACCTCTATTTTGTTTTGATAAAGAAATTCAAGGTTTTTACAGGCCTGATGAATAAACCATAAATCAAAATAAAAGTTTAATTACCTGTTTAAAAAAAGTTTTGTATTTTATAACTTAAAAAATGACGCTTACACCCTTGAATATTATATCTTCCTAAAACAAAAAAGTATGTTGTAAATGCATAATGATCTTTGTGCAATACAATCTTAATTTTTGTTTGTATATATATATATATATATATATATATATATATATATATATATATATATATATATATATATATATATATATATATATATATATATATATATATATATATAAACAATTTCTAAGTCATTTTAGAAAATAAGCTCCAGAATAAAGGTCCCCATTACTTATTTCATGAACTTCTTATCCAAGTATTAAAGGCAATTGCACAGTTTCATTACATTAAAGAAAAGATGGATTATCTGGATTGACATTTAGGGTCAAAAGCAAATCAAAAACTCAATGTTCCTGCACAAAAAGCGTTTTATGCTAGCACTCGTTCATAAGCAGCACACTCATGGGTACGCAGAAAAATAGACACAGGGATGCTTCTAGAACAATCACGTTGATATAAGAATATATAAAAAAAACAAATCATTTTACGAAAATGTTTTACTTTTTTAGCTCACGTGAGCTGAAAGCTCAAGTGAGCTTTTCTGATCACATTTTGTATGTCGTCTGTCTGTCCGACTGTCTGTCTGTCTGTAAACTTTTTATATTTTCAACATCTTCTTAAGAACTACTGGGCCAATTTCAACCAAACTTGGCACAAATCACCCTTAGGTAAGGGGGAATTAAAGTTGTGAAAATTAAGGCCATGCACTTTTTCAAGAGGAGATAATTAGAAATTAATGAAAAATTTTGAGAAATTTTAAAAAATCTTCTTCTCAAGAACCATTAGGCCAGGAAAGCTGAACCTTGTGTGGAAGCATCCTCAGGTAGTGTAGGTTCAAAATCATGAACCCCAAGGGTAGGGTGGGGCTACAATGGGGGGGGGGGTCGACGTTTTATATAGGAATATGAAGAGTAAACCTTCTTCTCATAACCTCATGAGCCAGGAAAGCTGAAACTTGTGTTGAAGCATCCTCAGGTAGTGTAGATTCAAAGTTGTGAAAATCATGACCCCCAGGGGTAGGGTTGGCAACAATGGGGGCGGGGGTGTTAAAGTTTTACATCGGTATATGTAGAGTAAATCTTTAAAACTCTTCCTCTCAGAAACTAATCAGCAAGGAAAGCTGAAACTTGTGTAAGCATCCTCAGGTAGTGTAGATGCAATGTTGTGAAAATCATGACCCCGGGGGTAGGATTGGCCACATTGGGGGAGGATTGAAGTTTTACATTGGAATATATAGAGTATATTTATTAAAAATCATTTTTTTGAAACTAAACAGCCAGAAAAGCTAAAATTTGTTTGGAAGAATCCTCAGGTATTGTAAATTCAAAGTTGTGAAAATCATGACCCCCAAGGGTAGGGTGGGGCCACAATTGGGGGTCGATGTTTTATATAAGAATATATATAGTAAATCTTTTAAAATCTTCTTCTCATAACCTCATGAGCCAGGAAAGCTGAAACTTGTGTTGAAGCATCCTCAGGTAGTGTAGATTCAAAATTGTGAAAATCATTACCCCCGGGGGTAGGGTAAGCCACAATGGGGGGGGGGGGGGGTTAAGTTTTACAAAGGAATATATAGGGTTAATCTTTAAAAATCTTCTTCTCAAAAACTAATCAGCCAGGAAAGCTGAAACTTGTGTAGATGCATTTATTTATACAGGATCTACATGTATCATTGTACATTGCCCAGATAGTTTGTTTTATGACTCCATTAAGCTGACTGTATTATACCTATGTTCCTCAGGTGAGCGATGTGGCCCATGGGCCTCTTGTTGTTAAATGCATTGTCCCCCCAATTTTCACAATGAAACACACTTCATAATTGCTGATTACTTCATAATTGCTGATTAACTCACAAAATTTCAATTTTCTTCAAGTTACATAATGATTAATAACGCGTTTTGAATATTGCACACATCATTTTTTTTGACATTTTGCTATTGCGCCTATTGAATTTACAATAGAATGTAACGACGCAAGTGATGATAAAAATGCATTTTTTAAATTGTATTTTTTATAAAAGTTTGTTATGTTTGTTTCAATATTTTAATTTGTTAATATTTACAATGAAATAATTTTCATGCTTGCAGAAAAATGCGCAATTTCAGTTCTCAACACTAGATTATATTGTTTAAAAAGTGAAGTGCATCCTTCAAGTTAAAGAGGGTTTTAATGATGAAGTTGCGTCACAACAACGTTTTTCACTTTGCTTTTGCGTCGATAAAATATATATTAAGACATCCAGAAAATAACCTATCATGCTTTTTTCATTCGCACCATGTGTACATAAAGATCGCCCCAACACCATAACTACGCGCCTGTCTGTCCAATCCCGAAATGAAAGATATGTGGTTAAAATCAGCAGTGTTGCATTTTTACATGTTACAAGATTCCAGATACGTGTGTAGTTTATTTATCGATTTAGGACCCCGAAATGCATTTTAGCATTTTATATTAATGTATAATTTAAACATAATTTTACAATCTAAAATGTTTTTTGAATGAACAGTTATATAAATATATAAACAGATTACTTTGAATTCAGTGTCAATTATCACAGACAATACCAGTGCTATGTGTCCATATGGAAGTCAATAATCATGCAAATATCAATACAAATCAATACAAATATGTGATGGTACAACATTTTTAAAACTTGTATTTTTACAGTTGAATGGCCTTTTTAAATTGTAATATACTTTTTTAATATTAATATTTATTTTTTTCCAATTTGATTTGAACATATTTTATCATGCAAATATACATTTACATAAATGGATTAGGCAGCAGGCAATGCCTATGTAAGCCTTCTCCATACATTTTTTTCAATTGTTCATAATTCGCCTATTAATGTAGCTAAGACGAAATTAATTTCACAAATCTAAATTATTACATCACTCATACACTTTTTAATTTTACGTGCACTCCAATTTAAGAGCAAAGTATAAGCTTCATGACTGTACAAAAATTGTCACATTAAAATTATATCAATAACATACTCAAAAATAGGCCACAATAACTCCCCGACATTTTTAGGCCGCCATCAGCACCTTGGTAATTCTTAGGTATATCGTAAATGTGAATAATTTAATTCTTATCTGAACTGCATTAAAAAAATTGTTGTCAACGAGTAATCGTTTTTTTAGAAGTCGTCAGAATTGCAGAGCATATGAATACTAAATCAATACTCTAACATTCATGCCAAAAACTAATGCAATGCCAAGTTGTTGGTCTTTTTATTTGTTTAGCATATAAAAATAACTGCAAAATCACGATTTATAGACAATGAGTTTCAATTCTTTACCTACATTTATAACGAATAAAACATTTCAATCTGACTTTATAAAATGATAATTTTCGCCATAAATGATTCTAGCTGAACAAAAATCTGTTTAATTGTGTCTGATTTACTTAATCAACAAAATGCAAACCGAGATATGTGGCAGGTTATCAAGTTATGGTTGATATTTTTTACCGTTACTGTTTTCACTTAAAGAGGTTCATTCCTCTGTTTTTAGGTAGCCATTTTGGTTAACCTCTATTCTAAAAATCATGCATCATATATTGATTCTACTCATTAATTCAAATTTTATAATGTCAATTAAACTATCTTAAATAGAATAGTAAAGGAAAAATTACATATTTACAGAGTTTAGTAAGGAGCTATATTTTGTGGCGGACGGTTTTTAAGAAGAAAATAAACATTTTTTATAACTCATTTGTTTTAGAGTACCGTCACTTTCGCTACCTTTTTTCTGTGCAAACAAAATTTCCAGATACTTTGTGCATTAGGATATCTTCATTTTGTTACGAAAAACACAATTTTACAATTTACAATATTTCTATCGACATATATTGGCAAATTTAACTTGTATTTCATAAAAGTCAAGGAGAAATGATTACCAACTTTTGCCTAAAATCAGCTTAGTTCATGCAATATCGCAAATTTTACATAATAGACCCATACTTTTTGTTTTATTTTCTGAAATTTTAAGATTTTTCTAACAACTTTATCATAATTTGAGAAAAAGTTTGAGACTTTAAAATAATTTCATTACATGTTGAAATAGTAATGGATAAAAATAGCGTTTTATCAGTGCAAAAAGGTGAAAATATCAATTAGGTTAAGAAATTATAACATTTTTCTTTATGATAATTTTAATTTTATTTAGTTTAAATAGTATAAATCTGTATTTGATGCAATGGTTCATTCCGATAATAAAAAATAAAGGGACAAGCAATTCATTTGCAATCTGCACTTTCGGTGCAGTAAGGTCATATTAAAAACACCGTAGCGCCAAATGAAGCATATAGACCCCAAAATTTTGTTTTGAAATTTGGTTCAGCTATGTGTGTAGATGTTTAAAAAATACTTTAGAAAAAAAAGTTTAAGACTTTTGATCACAGGATCCAACGTCCTTAAGGACACATGAGATAGTCTTCAATTTTAAATAATTTTCCTAAATATATCATTCCTTATTTATTTACATTTAAACCTGTTATATGTAATTCCTAAAAAATCCAGGGTACATTACCAGGCTATTTTTGGAGCTAGAATATTCAGAATTCTCCTTAGAATATCATACAAAACAAATTTATATTTAAGAAATGAACTCAATGTCTACCCAAGTTATACTCGTATAACCTGGGTTGGGGCAATTTACGCTTTAAAATCCGCGAAGGGGATTATAAAAAAGCGTAAATTGCTCCAACCCAGGTTATACGAGTATAACTTGGGTAGATATTGAGTTCATTCCTTATAATTTAATTTTCTGGAATTTCATTCCTTATAATTTAATTTTCTGGAATTTCTGGAATTTGCTGTACAAATTGAGTCCGTTTTACTTTTAAAAATGATATAAATCTGTTCAAAATTCAAACGTAACGTCAAGTGAATTAGTACGTTGGTGTATTGTGACGTGTCTTGTGACGTGCAAACCAGGTTATACAAATTTAACTAAATTTTTTTATCCAATCAAATGCAGCGTTACAACCAGAATTAAATTATTTTCAATTAAACACTTTATATCTAAAAAAAAAAAGGTATCATATAACATGAAAATATAATTATGAAATTACTTAGTGGAAATCTTAACATTGTGGAGATAGGAAAAATAGAAATAATCGGAAAATAGGTCGCATCTGACCTTAAATGTGTCGTGCTTTCAGATAGTGTAATGTTTTGTTATCAATTATATAGCAAGATAACCAGCAACTCAGATGTTAGGGACCAAAGAGTTATCTTTATTTTCCTTATCATTTTTAATTCATTTTTTGTTTTATGCAACTTATTTTTATCGGAAAATATAAACGTAACCGTGTTTATTATGATCCGTCATAATTTGCAGTTTGGTTTCTTTGACTTCAAATTTGAGTTGACATTCAAGTCTACGGCAAAACATATTGTATGTTTATTTTTTAGTAAAAAGGATCTGCAGCTAGGATTCTCTCCAATATTAATTTTCTTGTTTTTTATTATCAAATTTAAAGAAACAGAATGTCAGAAGCATAACGTTTTATATATATATATATATATATATATATATATATATATATATATATATATATATATATATATATATATATATATATATATATATATATATATATATATATATATAAGTTACTGTTTTAATGATAAATTTATTATATCCTTGTCCATTTAAGTTTTAATTACAAAACCATCTTTTTTAAATCAACTGTATGACGTTTACTTATATAACAATGCTTTTTGAAACGAACTCTTATAAAACGCGTTAAAATACAGACGTTATTTAATGCATACTACTTCATCAGTTTCAGATAGTAGTGATAGTATTGATACGGAATCGGAATCAACTGTATGATATGGAACGCCATAGCTGCCTTAAGGTATAGTACGTCATAATACATGGTGAGATTCATAAAATAAAGGGTCGTTTCTGTGTGTTAAATGGTCACCAGCCTTTGTTATATGGTGAAAAGTGTATAACGTATGGTGGGTAACACATATTTATAAGTGCCTCAAATACATTAAACTGTTTAAAGCTAATTTTACATGGTTGCAAAAGCACTTTAAATGGTGGTTTTAATGACATAGCTGGTGCTTTATTTATATTATACGGTTACAATGATGAAGCAATGAGTCATAGCATAAAACCATTTGGTCACCATTACATTATATGGTGTTCTCGTATATCAGTTGGTCAGTACAGTATGTTAAATGGTTGCCACTCCCTGTTATTGAGTTAAAGTTATATAATATATGGTTGGTCACATGCTCCCATGGTGACCAGTCAAAATTAAGAGAGAGAGAGAGAGAGAGAGAGAGAGAGAGAGAGAGAGAGAGAGAGAGAGAGAGAGAGAGATTTTTTGTATCTGATCATTTACAGACATTTTTAAAATGGTTGTCTTGAAATTGTAATTTTATAATGAATTCTAGAAAATTTAATATTTTAATATTTCGTCTGTTCAAAGTGCTTTTCACATATAATATTTACATTTACAGAGTATGATTCCTTCTATTTCCTATTATCATTCATAGTTCTGTAGAAAGTGACAGAACTGAAATCTACACGCGCTCCCTTTATCGATTGGTCGAAACCTACAGCGACCTAAGAATAAGAACAGACTGCACGAAATTATCATGAGTCAGGCTCGATTTCCTACAAGAGACGATTTTGCTGTCCTTTTCAATTTGCCAACGTACTGATGTTTAATAAAAGTAATTTAGCTAATTTTACTTACTTTTTATTTTAATAGATTAATTTGTGAAAAGAAAGATGTAAAAATAAATAATGCAGTTATACATTTGTCTGCAGTGTCGCCACCTTCATATCCCGCATGAATTACCCAAGAATTCATTCTTTCGTTTAATTAACAGCAGTTGAAAAGTGATTAATATATTGCCACATTATAATTGTAAAGTTTACCATTAGTCGTTTTATCGGCACCATAAAATACCCAATATATATGCGCGAAGTTAAGTTCTTTTTGCCTGTTTAATAATGGAGCGATTTTAACTACATGTAATTAATTACTATCGGCCACTGATTTTTATGAATCGTGTGTAGTTAGTTTTGGTTTGAACATATTTTATTGTAGATATAATATACAAAGGTTTCGAACACAATTCACACAACTTACTAGGTTCTCACCCTACAATAATTTACAATTGTCAGAAAACATGATATATGTACATATATTTACATTTTCTATTGCATTCGCCTGTGATAACACTACGTATCAATTTTGTACTATATAACTCATGCCTTCAAATGACGCCAAATTGAGGCGCCAGTGGGGTTTGCTTATTTAATTACATTTAAAAACTTAATCGTATGATGGCTTAAAATTATATAAATATAAGTAATAAGGAATCATTCTCTGAATATTATGAGGTGATAATTTCGGTCGGGGCGTAATCAGATCTAATAAAACCCAAGGGACTTACTCCTTAAATAAAAATGGTAAAGATCAAACATATGAAAAAATATATATACTTACATAAATCTGCGAGAATTGGTTATAAAATTTGTCATAGCCGTAAAAATTCTTAATGTAGTCGGTATATGGATAGTTCAACATCTTAATTTAAGTGTTGAATTGCGTGAACTAAATAACAAATACACAATTAATTCAGTACATAGACTTCGTAAAATAACGTTTATACTAAATGCTAAACCAAATGCACTATTTGCAATGGGACAATAATAAATGGTTTCATGTATTGATCCATTACTGTCTCTTTTCACCGTGTAATAAAAATACTTCACCATTTAATTTTCCATTGTCACCAGTTCATGTATTTTCCCAACCAGATGAAATGTTCTGCAAACCAACCAATGTATTGGACGCATCTTTTAGAGCGTGTAACCAACCATATATTATATAACTTTCACTCAATAACAAGGAGTGGCAACCATACATACTGTACTGACCCACTGATATACGAGAACACCATATGAATGTAATGGTGACCAAATGGTTTTACGCTGTGACTCATTGCTTCATTTTTCTAACCGTATAATATAAATAAAGCTGTGTCATCATAACCACCATTTAACGTGCTTTTGCAACCATGTAAAATTAGCTTTAAACAGTTTAATGTATTTGAGGCACTTATAAATATGTGTTACCCACCATACGTTATATACTATTCACCATATAACAAAGGCTGGTGACCATTTAACACACAGAAACGACCCTTTATTTTATGAATCTCACCATGTATTATGACGTACCATACCTTAAGGCAGTTATGGCGTTCCATAGTATGACGTTTACTTATATAACAATGCTATTTTGAAACGAACTCTTATAAAACGCGTTTAAATACAGATGTTATTTAATGCATACTACGTCATCAGTTTCAGAGAGAGGTGATACGGAATCGGAAGACCCAGTGTGCTGATCCAGAAAATCGGATTTTACACCCTGTAAAATCGACAGTAATAAGAAGGGAAAATTGATGAGTATACAGAATCAAGCAAAAAGTATTCGTTAAAATGGCGTCACGTATCAACGAATGCAATAAAAACAAGTCGCAAAAATTATCACTCCGTGCAAGCTGTGACAAACCATGTACTTAAAAGTAACACAAACACATAAGAAAACCTAAGCAAACTCACTTAATACTTTGAGAGATGACCTTTTAACCGGATGACCTGCATAACTCGTCTGGGAATTGAGTTGTATAAACTTTGAACATATTACAGGGTTATATCAAACCAAATGTTCTGAATTTCATGGAATAAGTTTGCCGATGAATTTACGTTCTGTTTTTTTTTTATTGGAGTTTTATTTTACTTAAAAGCCATAAATTTTCTATCATCTTGAGATCGGGAGACTGGGCAGGCCAGGAAAATGACGTAATATTGTGTAGAGTTTTGTATTCGACCGAGCGCGATGGACCGGGGCATAATCATCCTGGAAGATATACCCTCCTCCGGGAAAATGCTGTGCGACAACAGGCCAAAGATTATCTTTTAAAATATCTGTGTATTTATTTGCATTAATGTTTTTGTCTACGCATGCAACTGTGCCAAGTCCGAACCAAGAAATACTCCCCATATCACGACTTGGAACTTTGGCGCGGTTTTTGTGAGACAAGACCTGGCCGCCAACCTTCCCCCGCCTAAATACGTACACTCTTTCATCGTGGCCAATCATTATCTTACTTTCATCAGAAAAAATGATTTTTTCTCCAATTATTTTCAACAGACCATGTCCGCTTTTCCCGACACCACGATAGCCGCTTTTTTCTATTCACTTCTTTTATCACCAACTTTTTTTTAGTAACTCTTCGTTTAAAACCATTTTCGTGTAAATGAAACTGTAAAGTTCCTTTGGCAACTGGATATATATTATTTTGGTTTTTTACAGTAATATCGGCCAAAGTGTCTCTTCTATTGACTTTCACTAACCTCTCTACTTTTCTGTATTCGCGGGGCTTTTTTTTTCGGTCTGCCACTTCTACGACGATTTTCTATTTTACCACGCAATAAATAACCTCTAATAAAACTACTCACAGTACTGTGGGATCTCTATATTAATCGACTGATTTCAGTTATTAAAGTTCAGCTCTCAAAAATATGTATTACTTCTCCCCCCATCGCTTGTTTTGGTTGTGTATCAGATGAAAAACACACGTCACATTGTTATCAAAATTACGCCACAACTGGCAGGTGGCCAGCTATCATAGCGATAGCAAAATATACGACATTGACTAATTTAACTCGGTAAAATTCGCTTTTAAAATGTGTGATGACTGCATCATCATCATCATCATCATCATCATCATCATCATCATCAAATATACATTATATAATCTATACTGACATAATGATGATAGTACGTCCTTTAATGTTGATTTTGATATCATGCATATGGTTTGTCTTAGACATTAATGAAAAATGACAATAACAAACTGTCAACCATCTCAAAAATCCAGAAAGCGAAATAGAGCAACACGGACCTCTCAAAAGATGGAGGTAGGATCAGGTGGCTAGGAGAAGTAAGCATCCCCTGTTGACCCCGCCGAGTGCTCCTTGTCACAATTGGGCATGTCATAATCGGGATAATTGTCATGATTGGGAAAATGTCATAATAGGGAAAATAACAATGACAATGACAATATCTTTATTCTCTGAACTGCATAAATAACAGTGTTGAGAAAAATCAATAGGACAATTATATATATGATACATACATTGCATGCATTGGAGAGTAACAATACAAAAGTGAAAAAAGGAAAAAGGAAAAAAGTATGATTAGCAATTAACCTAGAGAGCTGACTCTCTCAATTATAACTTTAATGAATTTACACAGATTAATCAACAATTTTTTATTAGTAGTATTAAAGAGTTGTTGAATTTTATAAACATTTTGTTTTGTGTAGAAGTATGAAGGTATGTATAAAACTCTCTTATCTTTAATTGTTATATCTGTACAATGAAATGAATTATGAAATTCATCTCCTATCTGAATACAGTTACATATGGTACATATACGGTTGTCACGAGGTATATCATACCATCTACCTCGTTCTATAGGCAATTTAGCACTTCTTGTTCTTAAAGTATAAAAAAAAATTATGATATTTGGAAAGCAGATATAATAAGTATTTTTTCAAGGATAATGTGGTTTTAAAAATTCTATAGTTAATACCTTTTGATGAATTATACATTTCACTATTCCATGACTGCTTGAATTGGTCTAGAAGTATATGAAAAACAATTTTCTTAAGCCACTGGATATTTACATTTTGTTGGTACAAAATAAAAGACCACAATCATTTAATATTTTAAAAATGAATTTACACCAGGGTCTGTCCATTTTATCCATTGCATATTGTAGTTTTGACGAAACTTATTATTTTGTGAAAAGACAAGTTTATTCCAAAATGCTATCATGCGGATTTAAACATTAATTATTAGTGGGTATCGTCCAAGTTCCACATAAACCATATAATTTGGTGTTGAAGACTTTAGGTTTAAGATATGTTTGCAAAATTTCAGATGTATCTTTTCAACCAGTGCTATATTACCAAATCCCCAAACTTTAAATCCATATAGTAAAATAGGTTTCACAATTTTGTCAAACATATCTAATTTACAATAAATTGACAAATTATGTTTTCTACATTTGGCTATTACACTATACATAGCTCTAGTAGCTTTTTCACAAAGTTCTTTCACATTGAGATTGAATGATCCATTTTTATAAAAATGTACTCCAAGGTATTTAAAAGTATCTACAATTTCTAAACTAATGTCTCCATACTTAAATGAATAATCTACACGTGATCTACCTTTGTTAAAAATGACAATTTTTGTTTTATCACTATTAACTTTGAGATGCCAGCGTTTACAATATCTTTGAAAAACATCAAGTTGATGTTGAAGACCATCAGGAGATTCTGATAATAATATTGTATCATCTGCATATAATAAAACAAAAAGGCTTAGATATAAATTACATTTGTTTTTCTAATTCATACGACAGTGATGTCAACCCCTAAAAACTCTTCTAAATCGTTAAGATAGAGTGCAAATAAAAAAGGTGACAAATTTTCACCTTGTCTAATACCCACTGTACATGGAAACATATCAGAGGTTAAACCCTTGGCAGTTACACAAGATTTAATTCCCTTATACATATTTGTAGTAACGTTAAAATACTTGCCATCAATATTGTTCAACAAAATTTGTTGCATAGACCAACACGCCAAACTGAATCAAAAGCCTTTTCAAAATTTATAAAAGCACAAAATAATTTTATTTCAAATGTTTTGGATAATTCTATCAAAGAATATAACGAAAAAATGAGATCAATAGTCGAATAATCTTTACGAAACCCAGCTTGATTTTCTAAAATAAGTTCTACTCTATTTGCATTCTCAGACAATCTTTCATGAAGGATAGAAGTAAATAATTTCCCAAGACAGCTTATAAGTGTGATTGGTCGTAGTTTGATGGATCAGTATTGTTACCTTTATTTTTATAAATTGGGATAATGTTTCCATGTATCCACTGTGAAGGTATAATTCCAGTTTCAAAAATCTTGTTATATAACTTCACATAAAGATTCAGCATAATGTCACATGTATTTTTAATATATAAATTAAAAATCCTGTCAATTCCACATGACTTATTATTTTTCAGTGCTTTAATACATCTACTAATTTCATTACTTGTAATTGGCTGATTAATAAAATTATTAAATTCCCCATCGGATAACAATTTCAGTTCATCTTCAAATAATACATGTTCACATGGTTCATCATTTTCAGTATTAAAGCATTTGTTATAAAAATCAAAAAGATCTTTCAAGTCAGCATTACATTTTGACTTATTACCACAATTGGCATTGAGAATTTTCCAATATTCCTTTACGAAACGTTGATGATTTGGGTTGTTTGTGATTAGCAAAATACAAACGTTGAGCAAACACGGACCTCCATTACAAGAGAGGTGGGATCAGGTGCCTAAGGGGAGTAATCGTCCCCTTCCGACCGGTCGCGCCCACCGGTGCGCATTGTCAAGATCATGAAATACAAAAGAAGCCGTAGTCAGTCCGATGTATAAATAATGGTCTAACAAGTATGAAAAACGTGAGTCAGCATGAGTCCTAATGAAACATTTTACTTGCTGACAAGGTCATTGTATCGACCATAGAACTTATGTAAAGATGATTTTAATCGAGGTTCTTGATATTCTTGTTCCAATAACTTGTTTGTAAATAGCATGCTTCATTTAATAAATTGTTCGTATGTAGAGCATGCTCTTGCATAGCGGATAATTATACAAAATTAGAAGTGCATGTGATAAGAATAATCACACATCCTCTCATTAGTGCCCAGCTAATTAACACGTCTAATCAAAACTGTCAACCTGATTTGATTGACACGCAGCGTAAATGTGAAAGACCTTAACATAAACTTGTTTTTGTGGAAATTGATACATGTTTTACATGTTGTCAAAGTGGAAATGCATACCATATATGGTATGGTAAACATAAATGAAACATATTGACTGAATTTATTTGCATATTTTTAATGGGAGGTGACTTACATAGTATTTCTTTTAAAACATACTTTCCAAATGATTTTTCCTTTATTGTTTATTGTAGTTTCGACTGAAATCATTTAATCTCGATTTTGTTCTTCAGCTATTTCAAAGATGGGTATTGTTGATATCTTAATTTTGAAATATACCTTTGATTTGTTTTTTTTTTTAATCCAGATGCTGTCGTAAACTTTAAATAGTACAAGCGGTAATTTCAGATTTACCTATGCACTATGTACATTATAACTATAAATCAAATAATAAGTTTATCAACAACGAATAAACTATAATTCTTTATTTTCCATTTAATCAATATTCAACAACTGATGAACCTGGTATCATATTTGATAAAAGCCCATCGAAAAAGACCTTATATAGATATGTATATAACAATAACAGAATATCAATATATAACAAAATGTCAAACTCAATCTCTCATTTCATCTGAGTTAAGTAAATACTCTCTCGCAATCATGGATTTGTAACTTTTAACAAATTAAACAAAGAGCAAGTAATTATTGTCTCTAGAGCTAATTACAAATTTTCATTATGACTGGAGAGTTGTAGAACTCTTCAATGGTGACTGTATTATCTAAAATAGAAATACAAATAAATAAAATAATTGATATACAACCATAAAAGGTTTTTGTTCTTTGCACAATGCATTCAAACTTTAAATACGGTCATATAGAATTTAATACCTTTGTTTATATCCAGATTCTCGAATATGCCATCTAGTTCCATCAGGCCAGTGACTTGTATTAGTCTATCAATTTCTGTCTCGGTGACTTGCATATTTTTATCAAGGTCAAAAGCGGTGAACTCGCAGAAATTCATTTGTGACATCTCCTGTTGAATAATATGTATGATTAAAGTACAAAACTATAAGCCTGGAATTAGCTGTCTTTTATATGTGAATTTTGTACTCTCGGGTAAAAAGCCTCACTTGAACCTTAAGTTGTAAAACACAAGTAATTACCTTTAGTGTCGATCGTTTTCCAAGTAGCTGGAACACACCGATGAGATTTGTTACTCCTTTGACGACTTCTCCAACAGTTTCAAGTGTTTTCTGAGGGTCAAACTTTTGTTTTTTCTGTGTATAAAGTCAAAAAAGGTTAAATCATATTTCTCTGTAATATAACCTTTTCTAATTTAGAGGTACATGTATTATTCTGACTATATCCAATTTCTTCTATCGTGATTTTCATTCGTGTTTTCCATTAATAAATGTGTGAATTCTGAATGTTATCAATGTCCGCATGTATATTCACAAAGTTACAAGCAATTAAAATCCCTATTTAAACTCTAGATAAGGCATTTATCAAAGAAATCAAGGTTTGTTCTTAGTATATTTATGAATAAATTTCAAAATGTTACATACGTTTTCAGAGCTAGCGCTGTCCCCATCTCTGGAATTAGTATCCCCATTTGACGATCCCTTCGAAGACGGTCCTCTCGAAGAATTCAGTGTTGATTTAAATCTGGATACAAATCTGTTTATATTTCCAAATCCGCGTCTGAAAACTGTGCCAACATTCCTAAAGAACTTCCGTGCTCGTCGCCATCCTTCCACTTCCTGGGATAATAAGCACACGGCTACGAGGATAACTAGGAAACTACCACACTGCAAAAAAAAAACATAAGTCACTTGCGTCTTGAGTTGAGTATAAACTACGGCGGAAACATGACTATCAAAACTAAATGTAAAAATTACAGAACTTTTTCTACTTTCTTTTTCTTTTTTTTTCAATTCTTATCTGCACTTAGTCTTCAATGCTACGGATAATTTATGTTACAATAAGATCCCTATTATTTCTTATGAGGTTTCTGGGAATATTGATGTACAACATAGTTTTAAACAGATCATAAACAAAAGTGATTACACAAAAAACCTGATGACTTATCAACTTTCAAACACTCATGAAAAGTCCAGTTATGAGTTTAGAAAGTAGAAACCTAAACTAAACAAAATTAACAACTCTTTTAATCTTTCTACACGTATTTGTATTACAGTTTTATAGATGCTAGAATATTTTCTTTAACAAAACATGAAAATCCCAAACCCAATGAAAGTTATCTAAAACAAAACAAGAAAACCAAAACCAATGATAGTTATGGCGTCTTACCAGTTTCATGGTTCTTGTTAAGATAAAGTTTTCTTCTGTATATCGGCTTTATATATAACACAATTTGTTGTCTATCACAAAAAAATTAAATACCACATTTAAATACATCTAAAATGTTAATCAGATAGCCTAACATGACCTTGGATAAGAAAGAGTAATTTATGTCCCCTCCTTTTTTATTGTTGCTAAAGGTTTTGAATATCTTTACAACATTATAAATTTTGTACCTTTACCATTTCTGCAAGAGGATTGTCTTGGTTTAAGATCTTGTTAACATTTAGCATGGTAAAACAATATGTAAACTGGGACAGATTAATCTGCATAAATGAAGTTAAAATTCGAGTTGCAATGTTAAATAATTTACATAATTTGCTATTAAAGCTTTTAAACTATTGACATTTAGAGTCTTTGGAATGAACACGAATTTGAATCTTACTAATGAACCTTCTCGAACTTTGGATGTCTTCAAAGAAGAGATTTCACGGACAACATTAAAATTTAAAGACAATAAAATTTATGAGAGTATACTTAGAATGTGACAACTATCCGCTACCTCATCAAATTTGTATCTAATAGTATTTATGAAAGAAATTGCATGAGATCGAAAATGATTTCAATATTGAATCCAATTAATTCCATTGCAAATGTATAACTCCGATTTATAAAGGCGTAACATTTGACCACAGTTTAGTTGTTTCCTTACAAGATATGGTATATGCTTAACATTCACGTGCAAAGTGCAGTGACATTTGAATTGTATTATTCAGCAGCCCCACGAATTCATTATCCTTTTGAAATAAAACATTCAAAGAAACCTTCTCTTCATCACTTTAAAGTTCAATGTCACTTACATTTACTTAATGATTTTGCCCGCGGTTTACCATTTGCACAGAAATGCAATCTAATTAGTAGTAGATGATTTTTTAATACAAAGCCGTCATCCAATAAACTTTTACGACTTTTCCCCAATTTTGTTTCAGAAAAGAAGAGAGAAATTGGAATAGAAAGCGTTTTAAATGAGGTAACAGAAGTATATTTAAATAAATAACGATAATAATACTTTTATTTTTAATATTGTATACGGTTTAAAAACCGGACTTTACATTATAAAGACAAGATAATATCAAAAGAAGATAGTGATCTGTATATTTCCTAATTGGTGAGGAATTTTAAAGCGAAAAAAATGAGTTGAAGAAAAAAATCTAAATTTTCTCTCGTCTATTCGGTCGTATTTATAAAACTAAAAAAACTTATGATTTTTGGATTTTGGGATATAAATGTTTAAATCTAATTATTGTGTGCTTAAAACTGATAGAATACATAGAAAACGTGAGTGTTGATGTCAGAAAAATCATATAAGACTTTTTACCTTTTAATCTTTTTATTTTTAAAAATATAATTAAAGTATTTCTCTTAATAACATGCTAACTAAACATTAAAGAATTGAACTGACGTTTAAACTTTGACTCATTTTTTGTAATTTACTTTTTTCATTTATGTAAAATATTTAAAACGTGAAATAAAAAAACTTATTATTAAAAAATGATAACAATATATGATTAAAAATCCAAATGTCCAATAAAACAATTTCTGATAAGAATTTTATTTGCATTTTAATCACTCCAAGTTTAAATATTATGTTTTGATTATTCTTGGCAAAAAAACTTTGTAAAGTGAGGTTAATTATTAATGATTTTACTAAAATTTCAATTATGCTAAAACTCGCTTGATATTTAATCAGAATTTTGTGATATACTATGATAAATTCACTTTAAAAAATCTTTAATGTTTTTCTAGCAATTCTATTCTTTTAAGCTAATTATCTATATTGCCGCCTTGCTGCCAAAACATACATATTTCTTATCTTCTGTATAATACGAATTTTCCGAACGTTTCAATGTAATATTGTTATGATTTAAAAAAAAGGAATGTAAAAGGTCACTTAAGAAAAACGTTACAAAGAACATTCTACGGATTCTTGTAATGCAAAGAATTTATTTCATTCGTTAAAAAGGACTGTCAAATATTTTACAAGAACATCAATCTCTATTCTTAAAAGAGAAAAAGAGAAATGTTGTTGTTAATTGAATAAACTCTGAATCTAAAACACACAGTGTATAACATCTATATTGAATCTGTATTGAATATTAGTATAAATAGAAGCTATTCAAGTTTAAAAATTGCAAGGTTTTTACAAAAAATTACAATCTATTAAAGACTTCTCTTAATAGTAAAGTCTATTGGAGAGAATCGGGAAAATAGAAGAGAAAGCAAACTGTTCTGAGCAATTACTTCAGTGCTCCATGCCCCTCCCCCCCCCCCCAAAAAAAGAACCCACCATATTAGCAAGGCGACACGTTTCTTGTCTTATTAGAGTAATAGGACACATTGTTGATTTTCCGGCTTAATATATAAATTTGACATTCATTTATATTGCATTTGTTAATTGGATCTTATATTTTTATCTATTCATGTATAATGTGGCGATAATATGTAATGTTGACAACATTTATTAGCATTGCTAAACAATATGTAAATAAAGAAACACAAGATTATGATCAAATAGGTTGAATTCATCATCATTTTGCCTATATCAAAACTGCTGAAGTGACTATCATAAAAAACAATCATGATAAACTGTGACCATGTATCGCTTATTTTAAATGATAATGCGGATGGTTTATAAAGGAAACGTTTGAAACTACGGATCGCAATCTATATCAGAATTGCCAATTGATTTATCGCAATTTTTTTTCGACCGAATACCTTGTATCAACTTGTGACAAAATATTATTTTTAATCAACTGACAAAAACCATCCGATACGATTATACTTTTTGATGTGCAATTCAGAATATAATCGTAACTATCTATAAGAAAAATTTAAACGCATGCAAACAATTCTCAATTATTTCTTTGGCGACATGTCGCAATTTCATAGTTTAAATCTTCGGATATAGGTGATAAAAGTTTGCCATAGTAAGGAGAAGCTCTTTTGTTTATCTTTTAGGGTTGCTGTTACTTGTATGTACCCAATATAGACAAATGCATTGCCTTATAAAACATAAGTGTGAAGACATTAGTGTCATGCTAGTTGAAAATCAAATTTAGAAATTAGCAAAGTAAACACCGGTTAGCTAATAAGAATTGTTAAAGAAATAATCAGTGATTATCTAGCGCCGGGGCTCTTTATAGTTTCTTATTAAACTTGATGTCTTAAAGGTATTAACTCTTTAACGTTATAAAATCTTGTTTGCAATAAAATCGCGATATGGTATACTTCTTCTTTGTATTCTATAAAACTAACCGATCGCTAATTTGAAACCAGTTACCATCGTTTCCCCCGAGTTACCGGTGAACCGATTTGTAATTCTCATTCCTACTTCGAACAAAATAAAAAGATTTGTAGAAGCAACTGTAGCAACTACTCTTTGTCGTCACTGTTTTGACAAATTTGCAAATAATTATCACTGGAGTACAATAAAATTAGTAAATAGAAAAGAATTATATTTTGTCCCTCTTCATACCAGGTGAAGATTGCGAATCATAAGGAAAATCTGACATCTATATTCCATTTTCAATGACTGTTATTAAATTACCTTCATGTCATTTGCAATGCAAATTAACCTCATACTTGTTCTTCAACTGACAAAAAGAGAGAAAGAGAGTAGGCGTTTCAAAGAACTCTTGGGAGTTTTTTAATACAAGTGGTTGTATTGCTGTAACCCCTAAATATTTATTAATATCAAATGATGAAGCAAAATATAACGGTAATGATAAATCATTCTGATGTTAGAACTATGTACCTTAATATTGATATGTTAACGTTATTGAACGTACATTATGTTACTAAAATATTAGTGTAAAACTCCGTTTTCCATTACGTGAACAAATGGAATTATAATATTTCTTTTTTATTTCAAGGATTGGTTGTGATAAAAAAGTTAGACTGGGCTTTCTTATTTGCTCAGATTTGCTTTGATATAAACCACCTGGTTCAAAGGCAATACCGCATTCTTAGAATATTATCTTTAAAACCAAAAACAACTCCTGTTTTATGTATATAATGAGAGTCATTTACACCTGACCTTTTCATTCGTCTGTTAAGTATCAACAAGAACATGCGGCCTTATGTGATTCCGCTGAATTATATAAACTATCACATCAATTCATAAAAGAACATTCTATTTCTGTACACATAATCAATGTCAAGTTATATCTAATATACTTATTGTGTAGTTTTTCTTTGAATGTCAATACCAAAAACACATGAGATGTTTCTAAAGAAAATGATCAATTCTTTATTACAAGATCTATATGAGAAAAATGGTCGAGACAAATTGCGTCGCCGAAAGAGAATGGTAATGGTGCTCTCATGTTATCTTTCAAAGTTATTGATAAGATAAATACAGAAATAAAAACGTATTAATTTTAAAATTCTAAATATCGTTAAAATACAACTTTTATCTTGTTATAAAAGATATAAAACAAAAAACAATGTTGATAGTATTTCAATTCTACCTTTAAGAAACATACATGTAAAGCAGACGTCGTCATAATCGTTGAATTTGTTTTGATTTTCAATGTATTAGATATGATTAATGTGGATATAATATATCATTTACTTATTATCATTAAGATAATAATACAAATATGAATGAAAATATAATCATATAAATAGTAAAAATACAAAAACGATTAATATGAACTGTTACATTAATTTTATGTATTAATGAGCGATGACCATATCATCAAATATAGTTGTAGGTACGGAAAACGACGAAGTTCATAATATAGAACGAGTTTATTAAGTCTTTGACAAAGTAATTAAACGTTGAATATTAAAAAACATAAGGAAGATTTATATCACGTGAAGAGTGAAACCTTTAGTGTTTGACTGACAAAAACAATAAATATCAAAAAGTCCCAAAGTGCAAGTTGGCCAAGTCAAGCTCTATTTCAAATTTGTATAATTACGGTCAATGATTCCTTTAATCATGATATTCAAATTTATATTTCACAACAAGTTTTTAAAACCATATTCCTTTCCAGTTTTATAATTAATTAGTAAAAAAAATAATTATGTTCCGCATTATACAATATCTAAAGGGCAGTAGCATGCTTTAGAATGACATGGTTCACTGATTTCTGTCAAACAAAATAATTGCGATTTTTCTTTTTCATTTCGGAAAAATCGGAATTTCATAAAGTAGCAAATATATTCATTTTTTAACCCTAAGTAATTTTTTAAATTATGATATCGGGTTTTTAAGGAAAAACCAATGAGAAATGAAAACATTTTTGGTTTTTTTTTTGGTATTTGTGTTGTCTGAATAGTTTCTAATCAGTAAGAGCATACTTAAAGTCCTTACATTCCCTCAAGCATTTTTGGCAAATAAGCTGAAAATAATATGAAGTTTGAATCATTATCTGTAAGTTAGGACGAATAGATGAGCATTGCTTTGGATATCATATAATTCTTACTATTATGGAAGTCGATGATACTCTTTTATGGTATCGTTGAAGCTTGAAAAGTTAATGAAGTTATATATCAAAAAAGGTAGGCAAGAACATATCCTATAGACGTTTCTGATCTTTTTTTATTTAGAAAAGTTTTCAGACCCTCTTAACAACATAGGAAAAAATTATTTGACCTCTGAGAAACAGACCCATTTAATTAAATATTCGTATGTGTCTATCTAGTTGATTTGAAGTTTAGAGAAGCGCCAAACTTTCATTTGCTACCTAAAGTGGAATACATTGAAGCAAATAAAGTTCAATTTAAAAAAAGGATGCAGTATTTGATATATTTTGTAATCAAATATAAATTCTATTGACTGCATTACGAGAATTCGCAATTACCATGAAGGGGTGTATAGAGCCTTTCACAGTAGCTGCGGTACTGCTCTTATGCAGGGCAAATTGATAAACTTTAGTCACTTTTAAATCAGTATGACATAAATAAAACATTTGACTTTACGTAATATTCAAAATACTATGTCAATTTGCCCTGCAAAAGACAGTACCGCCGCTATCATTAAGGGGTCTACAGAATTTATATTTGAATACAAAGTATATCGAATACTGTTGACTGAATTTAATTTTATTTCAAATCAAATAGCGGAACACAGTAATACTGAAAAAAACGTACTGTGGTAGTACTTTTGCCCTAAACAACTATTCATATAAGGACATATCTATTAAGAAGAATCTGTTTCATTACAGGCAATTTAGGATTTCAAAAATTATTTTGAAGCAGATAAAATAGAACTATACGAATACGATTGTATATCAAATAGTAAATTGTGTGTATATAAAAATGATTTTTTGAAGGGAGAATGTAGATCAAGAGTGAGGAAAAATTGAGAACAGTTTCATCATTTCTATCAATTGTAAATGAGGTTCATGTAGATTGCAGAAAGATTTCCCAGGAGGTCCAATGGAAACTTTTGTTTGCCGGGAGGTTCCGAGGCCTTTCTCGGTATCTTCAGTTTGTGATCCTCCTCCTCCTCTAGCTCCGCTCCTGGGATGAGTTTTATTGTGCACTATAAAATTTGTTAAGAATTCAATTTATAGCCGGACTTTATAGGTTACGGTAGTTGTCTGAATCTGAGAAATTAGTATGTTTTTTTTTCATTTGGCCGAATTAATTTATTAATTAACATTTTTTTAAAATTTCAATTAACCTTTGCTTGTTTGTCACGTCTTGTGACTCGCAGGGCATTTGATTAATTTGACTGAGAGCAGATTATTTGTGGTTAGAATATACACAAGATTCCTCGAAAATAAGTAAAATAAGTTTGGAAAGGGCATATTCCTTTGGATGTTACTTTGAATACCACACCAAATCTACAAACTAATTATGTTAACATTCTGTAATTGATAAAGTTCGTTAGTTGCACTTCACACTTCCAGAATAACACAATAAAAGTACAATGTTATTGAACTGATTTGAATATTGTTAAGAATTCAAGAGCATGTAGAAGTAAAAATAACAACAATACTTGTGTTTTAATTAGTTATGAGAGAGAGAGAGAGAGAGAGAGAGAGAGAGAGAGAGAGAGAGAGAGTGTGTGTGTGTTGTATGTGTGTGTGGTTTAGTGTGTGTGTGGTTTAGTATGTGTGTGTTCTGTGTTAATGTGTTCTAGTACTGATTTTTTTTAAACAAAAAGCATTGTCTTTTATTTTACTTGTTTTTAAAGTTTTTAATCCATGAAACTAAAAGACAGTATTTTTAAAATAATATTTCTTAGGAACTGTGTTTTAAACCAAGGATGATAAAGGTTTTTTTATTAAACAAAAAAAATGGGCAAATAGTTAATGAATTAAACGTTTGCAACGTTATAGCAAACCATCTATCTATTGACCTGATCAGAAAATGTCTAGTTCATTATTTCAACATTAAGCAATTTAATTTTCAAGGTGGAGTTTATAGTCCCATTGCAAATATGTAGGTGCATTTCAATCGATAGTATTATAAAACCAGGTATAAAACCCAATTGAATTTACTCTCCCATCACACTTCTCATGACCATCCATACAAGTAAACTTTTTTTCCACAAGAGGAAACGCTTCAGAACCAGAAGTTGATTGAAATTGAACTTTGTTAAAAACTAATTTTATTTATCAACTAGTTATTATTCAATGAACAAAAGACGTTGGAATACCTTGACTAAGAAGTGTTTTGTTTGAGTCAAGTTTTATGTAAAACTCATGAAAGGAAAATAGTTTCTTTTTCGTTAGATGTGTATCTATCTATTTTTCTTAATTTAATTTTGAATAACAATGGCAAACAATAAGACGTCAAATTATCCAAGTTTAGAAAATTTCACAACGGACTATGGAGCATTTCATCAACAGCAGGCCAACAATTTCGCGACTGTGCTGCAACTAGTTTTAGGATACTCAATTATTCTGTTGAATATTACCTCGACATTGGTGCTTGTTCGGAGTTCCAATATGATGTTCAGTGTGCGATTGCCTGCAATCAACATGGCCATTTCAGACATCTTGATAGGAATTAACCTGTGTGTCCCAGACATAGTAAGGATATATGGACCACTTTGCCTAATAAAACGATTTTCGTTGAAATCGCTTTACCTGGTAACAACATTACTGATCACACTGATGAACACGGATCGTTTTCTGTCGCTCAGATTCCCTTTCAGTTACTCTAAAGTGGCAAGTCGAAGAAACATCCTTACCGCTTGTGTATTTTGCTGGCTCTTTGGATTTGTATCCTCCGTCGACGAATACGATTGCCAATGGAAAGATCTGAATGACCGGAAATCTTTCCAGTGGACCTCTGTATTGTTTCTTATGATTATTATGATCAATATTTTAGAATATTGCTATGTTGTTCATTTTGCTATCAACACCACTGTCGGCAAAATTAACTCAAAATGTATTAGAAAAGTGTCAATGTATACAGGCTTTTTCATTTTAAGCACCATCCCATATATGATTACACAGCTCATCCACACTGTCGCAGCAAACCCCCCACCATTAGTTCTAGATTTAAAAAAGCTTTTTGGAAGACTAACTTTTTTGACATCCATTTCTAATCCGATAATGTACACTATTTTATTTACGGAATGCCGCTTACAGTTGGTCATTCTTCTTTGCTTTTGGAATAAGAAATTACTGAACGTATACAAAAGAAAATCAAAAGAACGTATGTGCACGTATTTTATTCAAAGCATATCAAAATCTATTGAATTTAACTCTTAAACATTATCATTAAGTGTCCATTGTGCTTTTTTATACAGTTGCAAAAAATTAATATAGTCACTGTTAAGAAAATATAATTTAAAAAATGTAAGCTTAACATCATACAATATCTTAATTTAAAAATTTTTCTCACGTCTGAAACAAATTGTACAAAGGAGTTTGATAAATACAGGTACTATCCTTTTATCTATAGTTCGTGCGTACAATTTTGCAAACAAAATATTTAATTAGTTAATTTTCCATAAACTTATTCGTAAGAAAAAATATAACTGTTGATATCTAAATGTAAAGAGAATATCATAAAATCTCTCGAGAAATATGAAAACTCATAGATATGTGTAAAGTGTAAATTTCTGGAAAATATTTAATATGGTTTACAGGTTTCCACAAAGCTCACCCTTTTTATATATGAAAAGATATATGCGTAAGATACATGCGTCTTTCCTCTTCTGGAAACTTGACGTTCTGGAAAAAAGGGGCCAAACATTAGTTAGTATTGTTTAATAATATATATTTAATATTATTCCTTGTTTACATTGGCATCGGTATGTGCATGATTTTTTCATTAAAAATATTTTAGGTGTTATAAGTGTTATCGCTTACCACAATAATTTTCACAAAGTTGTGCTAAACGAGTCATTAACTAATTCACAAATTAATACGAACGTTTTTGGAGGGTCAATAAGGACTGTGTTGTGTTATGAGTGAAATTGATTTATCTTTAGAATAATTCTTATCATTAAAAGAGTTTTGGGGTTTTTTATATTATAGTTTGCTTTACAATAAACACAGACACTTGTATTATGCATAAATTTACATGTAGGGTTTAATTTTTTTCTGTTTCTTAACTCCAGATCAATTGTATTGTATAAAAAAACTCTTTAGTGGTTTTTTCATGATTTTAGAGAATCCGAAAACTAAATATCATATGTATTCTTTTGTTTGACAAAAAATGACTCTGATTTCTTGTCACTTCTCCGCACGTGATGTAGGAGGATTATTATATCTGAAAACAAAAAAGAATTACATTTTTTCAGTTTTGAAAATCAGTTATTGCTTTTTTGTTGTTGATAAGATGTCATATGTACATGCGCATGTCGTATGATCGGGATACATTTTTTGTATACATGTATTGTGTTTATAAGATTATCTACCTTCTATAACAGAAAAAAGACAAAAGGCTTTGCTACATGGGTGTATGAACCCTATTTCCCTAATTTCAAAGATTAGTTTTTTCTTTCCTGCCTGATTGTACATTGGATAACAACGTGTCCTATTCTAAGTGTCAATAAAAAGTAAAACTACAACCCACTACAGTCATTAGGTAAACTTTCACTCTATGGCTTATCAATGATCGATAAGTGAGGCACTACCATTATTATTTTTAAGATTTGATTTAGATTTTTTGATTTGTTCTTTAGTTCGAGACAACTGAAGTAATTAACGTACAAAAGAATGAAATGTGCTGCCAAATACATGCTCACCAAGTGGGTGGCGGGTTTGTTATTAAATTACATGTTCAATTCTTTAAAAAAAAAAACCAGCTGACTAAAAACGCCAGTTTGTGTTCTGCTGTTGTCTTTTATAAAAGACAAGAGGCTTTGATACATGACTATATGAAATTTGATATCCTAATATTATTTCCTGCCAGGTGACAGATAGATAGAAATGAAACCTATCTCGAAATTCTTGAAAAACGATACTTTTATTTATTCCTTTCAGATTATTGTCGATCGTGCAAACAATATATTAAAGCAAAATTAGTGTATGAACCTTAACATATAATAATAATAATAATAATAATAATAATAATAATAATAATAATAATGATGATGATAATAATAATAATTGATGTTTGTATAAGTGTAGTCTTATGATGTTTTCTTTTGTTCCATCAGAATGTATGTAGTTTTGCTTGTCTAAGACAGATAACAACCTGTCTTATTCCAACTGCCAATTAAAAGTAAAATTACAAACCACTATAGTCAGTGCAGACTTTTACTTGATGGCTTAAAAATAATTAATGAGTGATGGACTACTGCTTATTGATCTTTTCTTTAATTCGATATAGGATATTTTTTTTCTTTAGTTCAGAAACAACTAAAGTAATTAATATGCGTGAGATTCAATGATAGATTGTAGAGAGCCTTTGCAGCAAACACACAAGGTAGTATGATGTCGGTAGTAAAAGGCAGAAAAACAAGTGCACCTTTTGACAAATTCTTATACATGTACATACGTTTTAACTTATTATGGACTTTCCTTGATAGAAATGAAACCTATCTCGAAATTCTTGAAAAACGATACTTTTATTATTTCCTTTCAGATTACTGTCGATCGTGCAAACAATATAATAAAGCAAAAGTAGTGTATGAACCTTAACATATAATAATAATAATAATAATAATAATAATAATAACTAGACTCTTGTTGCTATAGCAACAAAAAGGTCTTCCGTTCCTCATGTCTTTATCGGTATAAAAAAAAAATCCATTTCTCTTTTAAATGAAAATGGATACAATATATAATGTAAAAGAATACGGAGTAAATTATTTCTAAGTTAAACAAAACAAAAAGACTAAATGTCAATTTTTGAGTACTTTCTGTGACGACCGGAAGTTACGACGGATCGATTAAAAAACATAGCAAACCATATCTTCATACGTTGTTTTGTCTTTCCTCAAAGTTTAGATGTTCAAGTTTTTTTCAGTTATAATATCTCGTTGAGAAAAGGTTTTGTCTCGGGACCGGAAACGGACAAACGGAAGTGATTAAAGAAATTAAAAGTAGATATTTTTAGTACATCTACCTACGGTACGTTACTGTTCATCACTCTGAGTGAAATGTTAAAAAAAAATTCTAAAGTTAAAAAATAAACCTCTAATGCTAAAACGCTTCGAGTGAGTACCGGAAGTGACGTACGGCCAAATGAAACCCGTTAAACACATGTTCAATTAAATGTCCATCATCCATAAAAGTTTTGTTTCTTGATCTCTCACAGTTTCTGAGATCTTGTGGGTAATTTGTTTTAAAAAAAAAAGGCTACCTGAAATATTTGAGATGTCTAACCGGAAGTAGATCTTTTTTACGTTTTTATCATGTGTAGATGACCTTTTGTGTTTTTATAGCTAAAATGTTACTTCCTTGCTAAATAACCAACATATTTTTAAAAAATCAAAATTTGGTGTACTTCCTGTGACGTCTGGAAGTTACGTCGGATAAAACGAAATAATGTGAACACATGAACATATATAGGTCTATAATCCCACAAAGTTTGGTTGTTCAAGTCCTCACCATTTTTGAGATCTCGTCGAAATAAGGATTTTTGTCTCGGGACATGAAACGGGCAAACGGAAGTGCTAAATGAAAATTAAATTTGTTATTTAGTTGTTTACTTGCCTAATTTACATTATTATTTATCGAAGTAGCTTAAACTATCGAATGAAAACAGTTAAACAGATAAACAGCTTGAATTGATTGAATTCTTTCGGTGTAAACCGGAAGTGACGGACGACAAAATGAAACTGTTTAAACATATCTTTAATCAAATGTCTATCATCCATGAAAGTTTCGTGTCTTGATCACTTATAGTTTTTGAGATCTTGCGGGTACAAAATATGTTTTAAAAAAGCTTACTGAGATAATCGAGATATTTCACCGGAAGTAGATTTTTTTTTGTTTATTTAACATTGCATAGATGACATATGTAAGGAATTATACTAATATCTTTATTCTACGGAAAATTAATTAAATAGGTAAAAATAAAAAAAATTGAAGTGCTTCCGGTGACGACCGGAAGTTACGCCGAACAAAACAAAAATGTTTAAACACATCTACAACTAAAGGTCTATCATCCCTCAAAGTCTGGATGTTCAAGTCTTTATCGTTTCTAATATCTACAAGTGACAAGGTTTTTTGTTGCGGGACAGGAAACGGACAAACGGAAGTGCTCAATGTAAATTGTATTAAATATTTCTTGTATACGTGCCTTTTGTACATTATTGTTCATTGAGCTAACAACAAATATCAAATATCAAAAATGAAACCGGTTAAACACATCTTCAATCAAATGTCTACCATCCATGAAAGTTTTTGGGCTTGATCATTAATAGTTTCTGAGAGCTCGTGGGTACAAAATGTGTTTCAAAAAGATACCTGAGATACTTGGGATATCTCTCCTGAAGTAGAATTTTTTTGTTGATATAATATCGCATACATAACCTATGTATAGATTTATACTTATTTATTGTATGGAAAAAGAATTTAATGCGTAAAAGTTATTATTTTTGAAGTGCTTCCGGTGACGACCGGAAGCTACGACGAACAAAACAAAATAGTTCAAACACATCTACAGATATAGTTCTATCATCCCACAAAGTTAAGATGTTGAAGTATTTGCCGATTCTGAGATCTCGGGGGAATAAGGTTTTTTGACGCGGGACAGGAAACGGACGACAGGAAGTGAATTTTGAAAAAATGAAAAAAGAGCCTCGAGATATTATCACTCTCTATTAGTCCTGAAAATTTCAAGAAAATCTATCTAGCCATCTCTGAGAAATCTTGTGGACAAAAAAAGGAAAAAAAAAATAATAAGAAACACTACAATCACTATAGGTCTTCCGTTGGAAACGGAAGACCTTAATAATTGATATTTGTATATGTGTAGCCTTATGATGTTTTCTTATTTTTGCTTGTCTAAAATGGTCATCGGTTTATGGAATGGAACATCATTCATATCTGCGGCTGAAATTTTCAGGTTCACGCAGTAGTTGTCAACCATTCCCACCTAAAATATGTCGATGGTACCATCTCTAGTTTAAAAAATCCGATACCTTCAGAAAATACATCTTTTGATATAAAGGATGTAAACATCGTAATCAAAAACACGAAAGTTTCGGATCCCTATCTGAAATTGAAAGCTAATGATCTTAGTATGGTCACCTACCAATGGTTAACCACTAATACCTTCAAACACCTCAATTTAAGACAATCTATTTAATAATTTGATATTACACACTTCGATGTCGTCGTCATGGATTTTTAATATTTCTATTGAAATAGTGCTAGAGGTTTTGCATTGATAATCCTATTAAATAGGAATTCACATATCAAAACTGAACTAAAACCTGTGATATAAAGAATCTCTTATGATTTGGTGTACTGACTTATATCCAGTTTGTTCAGGTTTTTTTACCCCCTTGCCAAAGTCAGAGTAAAGAAAACACAAAATATTGGTTAGATCAAAATGATATATCTTCACAAATCATGATAAATCTGATATATAAAAATTGTATTAACAGATGTTCCCAGAGATAGAAAACTAGAAATGATATCATCACTTCAGCGTTAAAGTTATGAATTGTTTATATGTAATTGAAGCTAGCATCATTCCTAGGCGATAATTTAATTGCATTCTTTTTCGGGAACGGTTTATTTGTTATTTATTTTCTTTTACAACCGTTAAGCAATCATTTGCCAATTAACAATCATTGTCAATTATAACTAAATTGATATTATATCTTAATACTTGCAAAGTCAATTAATGAGGGTGGGTGGTCAACAAATTAATCATCAGATTTAGTTTAACTTTTTAGATATGATTTGCTAAGCTAAAAACTATGACTACAGTATAGTTAAAAGAATATTTCATAAGTTTTACTCTTTAATTTTTTTCCTCTATATTTATACAGTGCTTTTCTTATAAAGGAAATTAATAAAGTCTAAAAAAAAAAAAAAAGCCATGACCATCAAGCCCACTTAACTGTGATGCTTGGATAGGGAATATATCAAATCTTTCTCAGCGAAAGTCCATTTCTGGTTGTGAAATTCTAGTTATATCGTTTTGGTAAAAGAACAGTACTATTACATGTAAAAAAAAATTTTCTTATGAATAAAAGAAAGCAAAATGAATTAATTTCAATTTACGAGTAAGTAAACAACGTTAACGTTTAAATTTTTGACAATATACTTTACTTTGCAAACAAAATGTTTGAAGGGGCATGGCCACGATTTTGGTCAAATCTATTTTCTATTTTTATCGTTTACAATGTTTTAGTAATGCATTTCTAATTATCGACTAAAATTTAAGTGTCTGTCGTAGTTATTAGCAAGATACAGAGCCCACAATTCTTTGTTATACAAGCACTTATAAGCATAACTAAGAATTGTGAGCTCTGTTATAAACTCTCTTAGATAGATATTGTACAAAGTCGTCATATTTATTCATATTTCAGATTTAGATTCCATTTTCAAACATAGCTTTAAACAGAATATTGATTTATCTGGTTAATAATACTTTGTGCGTTTCAATATTTTGGGGTAGGTGTGGCGTGAAAGTAGTCTTCGTAAAGAAAGGAAGAATCCAACTATATTGTCAGATTTTTTAAAGGAACAATCCAATTGTTTAACCAAAAGCAAACGAATCAAGCCAACATATCAAACGACCACTTACATGATTTTAACCAGAAGGAAATCTCTCTAAGGTGACAGGCTTTATATAAACCAAAGATAGCTTAAAGATGACATGAATTCATAAAAGTGTTTGGTCGCCATTTTTTTTTGATCGCTCCTCAACTGCTACTGGGGTATATCTTAAAAAATGGCGACCAAACACTTTTATGAATTCATGTCATCTTTAAGCTATCTTTGGTATATTTTTAAGGGGACAGGCTTTATATAAACCAAAGATAGCTTAAAGATGACATGAATTCATAAAAGTGTTTGGTCGCCATTTTTTTTTGATCGCTCCTCAACTGCTACTGGGGTATATCTACCCGTCAGGAAAGTTACGGTCGGTTGCCTTGCTTTGGTATCGAGACATTCAGATCGCACGGACTTCTGAATGCTTAAAAGACAGTTTGTAGTAATGTGTGATAAAAATGGAAATAAAAGAAACTGCAATCAATACAAAATAAAACAGGGTATTTCTTTGAAAGGATTGCCAAGGTATCTGCATTATCATGCACAGATAGTGCTGCTCACTTCGCGTGCACATCGAACATACAAAATGCATACCGTCTGCATCATATTGTAAACCCCGGTCGCATTATAGTAAATAAGCAATAGTAAATCCAAGAGAGAAACACGCTGTTATTGTCTATATCAGCTTTTTTTTTTTTTACCAAAAACACTGTGTTTTCTGAATTACATGCTGTCAATGCACGATTTATTACAGTGTATAGTTTCAATATGTACAATGGTATAACAGTACGGCACAGAAAGACGTTCTAGAATGATCGAGGATTTTTGAAATATGTTTGCCTGGATTTTAGTTTGTTTTGTGATATTCTTTTCCAGTGCAGAGGTTCCATATTTTTTTTCAAAACAAAATTCTACAATCTTTTTGTCAAATGTTACTTGTTCGGTGAATGAAATACCTGAATGAGGTGAAGCATAAATAGTGTTTAAGTCCTTATATAGGGGACGTGTCGTGGGGAATGTAACACTGATATGGCGGAAATCTGTAAAGAAAGGGAAATAATATATAAATAGTGCCTGTTTGGGAGGGTAACAGTTGAAATTGACACCCCTCGAAAACCATTGTCAACCTCCGCTTCGCGTCGGTTGACAATGGTTTTCTCGGGGTGTCAATTTCAACTGTTATCCTCCCAAACAGGCACTATTTATTTTGTTATACTGAATGTCTTTTTTAAATTTTTAAAGAAAATTTTACTGCTTTTATATAGGAATAACGTGAATTCTACAGCGAACCGTACGCGCATAATTTTCGCGCATGTAACATTTTTTAATGTTACCCGTTGCCAAGTGCGTTGCTAACGCTGAGGGTAATAGTAAATATTATTAACTGCGTCTTAACCAATCAGATTTCAGTATTTAACATGAAAGTATAACAATACGTAATAATGAATTCATGTCAGCTAAAAAGTGGCATGGTCACGATTTTGGTCAAATTCTATTTTTCTGTTTTTATTATTTACAATGTTTTAATAAGAACTCATTTCTAATGATCAAATGAAAGGGAGTCAGTTGAAGAGTTATAAGCAATATACACGACTCACAAGTCATTAATTGTCATGTAAACAATGCTCGTGTCCTGTTTTTGTTGACATAGGTTCTACATACGTGTAAAAAATCTTTTTGAAGCTGATTTGACTATCTTCTTTTTCATTTTAAGCATAAAAAACAGGTTCTAACTTTTAAGAGGGTATGTGCGGTCATCTTGTACATTTGAGGATAAGAATGTAAACATTTCTTGAACTGGCTTGTATCTGCCCGAAACTGGTCAAAAGTGTTGCCAAAAGATATAAAAGCAATAAACACGAAGTCCTACATGTCAGTTTGTTTGAAAAGTATGCATACAATTAAAGAACAGGACAATGCCTTTTTTAATCACTCAGAACAGCTGTCGAACTGCGCAGCTACAGACTTATTTTGAAGATTAAAAAATCTGAAAAATTAGGAAGGGGGTGTCCTCTCTACAGCCATTTGTTGAGAAAAAGTTTGAATATTGCTCATTTAAGTTGTAACTTTGCCTCAAAATAGGGTTTCCTACTTTTACCAGTCGGCATGGGATCTTTTTTTAGAACAAGAAAAATCCAGTCTATACTTACAACTTCTGTGTCTAGGAAGAGACAATGACGTTATATTTTCAGAAAACAAATAAATGTGAATTAAAAAAAAATCCATTTTGAATTTGATATACATCTTTCTACCTGTCCCTGATGTTTGTTTTATGGGGATATTTTAGTTCTATGAGTATAAAATAAGAATATTCTTTTATGAAGTGTGATAGGGGTCCAAAAAAGTGATTGTCCTAAATTGAAAAAGTATACATCATATTTCAATGAAAATATATATGCAATGTATCTCCATAGACACAGACAAATATATCTTGTGGTTTTTGAGGCCCATTTTAAGAATAGGGTACCTTACTTTGAGACAAAGTCACAACTTTAATAAAGCAAGCTTAGACATTTTTCTCAACATATTGTTGTAAAGAGGACACTAATGAACTCCGTTCCTATTTTTTTTTCAGATTTTTAAATCTTGAAAATAAGTCTGTAGCTGCGCAGTTCGACAGCTGTTCTGGTTGATTAAAAAATGCATTGTTCTGTTCTTGTATGCATACTTTTCAAACAAAATGACATGTACATGAAGGACTTCATATTTATTGCTTTTATATCTTTTGGCAACATTTTGGCCAGTTTCGGGCAGAAACGAGCCAGTTCAAGAAATGTTTACATTCTTATCCTCAAATGTACAAGATGGCCGCTCATTCCCCTTAACGCATTCATTTTAGGTCTAAAAATGGAACTTTCATTTTAACATTCAAAATGCATACAAAAGCTTTGTTTATATAACAAAGAATTGTAAGCTCTGTAATTCACTTATAACTCAACGCATGACACTCAGATATGGGTTACCTATTTGAAATGCCTTTCTGAAGTATTGTAATAAGCCAAGGTTGATTCTAATATGAAAGATATACATATATGTTTGGCCAATATTTATAAAGCACGTCCAAAGGGAACGTCAGGGGTCAGACTCTGGCAGAACTCCAAAAGCAAAATTGCTGTTTCATACATTGTAATTTTAGTGCTAAGTTCATCAAATCCTCAAGATTTGTTACAAAGTTCTATTTAATTACTAGTTTGTTGTTCAATCAATTTCTTCCTACATATCTAGCATATGTCCCCAGCCCCGAGTTCCTTCTTCCTTCTAAACTCATAAATATGCTTCAGCAATTGTTTTGAAATTTAATGATAATAACTATTAAATAATCATGATACTGATTTATTATAGAATACTATAGTAATTTTGAAAAATGCATTAAAAAAGTTGTCAGACTTTATTGAAATAAAATCTTTTGGGATTCAATGTGATATAGAAATATATTGTTTCGGACAAAACACATTTAGGTGTACGTGTTCATCTATAAAAAACCTTTGGCTTTGTGTTTAGGGGTATGTTGGCTTTATAATAAAAACTAGTAATACTATAACAATTTAATAAAATTGCCAGCAAAGATTGATACATGATCATAGTAGATGGTAGATTCACTCACCTTGGTTTCACATAAGATAGCTGGCTTCAAGCGTCAACACCTTTTCGTTAAAAAGGTATCTATAACCTCACAAGACAAACTAAAACGCTAACATCTATCTAATAAACATGATGCTAACAGTAATCTCATTTCACGTGTTAATGCCGAGCTTTAATAGACAGTCACTTGTAAAAGGACAATATCCAACGTGACCACAGTGTGTGAAAAAAGATTGACTTGGCTCTATGTCAAATTATTTTCTCCTTGAAATTGAATTTTCGTCAAATTTAACAGATGTCAATTCTCTCTAAATGAAAATCGTCAATTTTTTTTCTCGTCAAATTAACTACGTTCACAGCATTTTATCACATCTTGTAATTGTATGAAATAGCATGGTTAATATTATTACAAGTATTCAATTGAATTCCCATAACCTACAGATCTGTCTTCCTCCTTGAATTAAGGAAGAGAATAAATGTTAGATTACAAATTTTCATATTCCATGATTTATAAACGTTATATTGAATGTTAATATACAAATGATCCGCTGAAGTCAGTCATTAAACACAGCGGTCACTCAATCGTATTGATTAATGACTTATATTACGAATTAACTAATTCTTAAATGTCATATTATTGACAGTACGATTCCACACACACACACACACAAAACTAATGTAGCAGCTTATCGTTTTCATTTAACCAAAAAATTTAAAATAGCAATATAATTTGGAATAACAAAGGTAAGTTTTAAAGGATAATTAGGTAGTAAAATATCTAGAGGATGATTCTAAAAGGAAATAATCTCATTGCACAACATATTTAGGATGCTGATAACTGCTTTGCTTCATTCTTAGTCTTACGTAGAGAAATAAATCAAAATGTGTGACTATAATAATGTGAAAGCGGCGATGAAGACTATAAAGAATCATTCATTATTACGAGTGTGGTATGGTGAAATTTCACCAAAAGGACAGGATTCGTGGTCTAGAACGAGGTTTTGCGGAGAATCCTATCTATTTATTTCTACGTGTATCTTAAATACCTTGTAAGATAGTCCCAAATTTCAAGTTAATGTAGTTAGCATCAAGATGTACATCTCTTTTTCTCTCTTTTTTGGAAACATTCTCCGTAATAGAACACCCCTGCTGCCCTATATTTTGTAAATTTTGTTACCCATTTATCGTTCTAGATTTTGTGGTTTAATGACCTATCAATGATTTAGAATCAGTGTACATGTAATATAAATTTACGACATTTCACAGAATTAATATAAGCGAACCTTATTAGAGGTGAAAGTGTTTCTGTTTTCGGATGAGTTTTATGACTTTGTATTTCAGTTGACTCAGTCTCAGCCAGTCGTGACTGATGAAATATAATTATCCGATTTTTATCCGGCTGAGATCCGGATAATTACCGGGTATCATATACTGCCGCGGAAATAAAGAAACTGTCAGCATCTTTTTCCTAGCAAGTCATATCAAATCAATATTTACACAGAAACCTTTTCATGTTTGTAATGTTTTTTGCCATATCGACATCTTAACTTTTTACTTGAGAATTGACTTCATATTTTTTTAGTTTACACTTAAAATAATAAATACCATAAAAAAAATTTAAAAGTTTATCTCAAGCTAGGCTATTCTGATGAAGTCTGAAAACTTTTTGTATCGAAATAGCAAAAGAATACCGAGGTTGTAACACAGGCACCAGTCGTTAATTTTTTTCTCATAATAAAAATATATTAACTGCCTTACTTAATATGCACCTGACGTTATATACATATTTCTCATAAAAAAAATTATACCCCGTACCTTATTAAGTAAGGGGTATATTTTTCATTATGAGAAAAACATATAACGTCTGGTGTCTGTGTTTTTTAACGATAGTATTTGCTATTTAAAAAAAACTAGCCCAAAATATGGCAAAAGAGAATTATTTTGGTGATTTTAGAGAAATATAATTCAAACAGACACATTAAAAACATAAAAATAATAAAAACACCATCTGTTGTATCTCCTAATTTTGCATCTTTTACAAACAAAAGATGTTCGATCCCCCATTGCGGCCCTGTCCTATCTACATGGCCCCGCTCTACCCCTGGAGATCGTGAATTGAACAAACTTGAATCTACATTACCGGAGGATGCTTATACCCAAGTTTCAACATTTCTAGCCAAACATTTTTTTTAAATGTAACAAATTTGCATAAATTTTAAACTAACTCCCCCTGAAAGAGGCGTGGCCCTTTAATCTAAAAAACTTGGATGTTTTGAGTTAAAATTGGTCGAAATTGATGAATGGTTCTAGAAAGAAGTTGAAAATAATAAAATTTACAAACAGGCGGACGACAGAACAAATTGTTAACAGAAAATCTTACTTGAGCTTTCAGCTCGGGTAAGTTACTTATAAAAATAGAAAGGAAAATAAAGGAACAAAAAATAAAAGAAGGGTTCATTTGTATACAAGTGACTTGACATCGCACGCTTGTCAAAGGGTAGAATGTATAAATTAACTATTTTTGACAAGAAATAAAAAATGTTTTCCAGTTTGAATGCAAAAAATTGAACATAAAGCGATACGGCACAGTAATGTGAATGAATTTGTGTGTTAAGGTTCATTTTGTTCGAAATAGATTAAACTCTTCTGAATTCAATAAAACTATATCTAAGAAAATGTACATGTACATGTATGTTGAAATCTGAAAACCATACACTTACAAACTCTCTTCAAACGGCGAATGGACGGTCTGTTTGACGTCATCATCAACAGCTTAGAATCAAGTTATCATGGCTGAAGATGAAGTTATTGAACTCAACGTGCATGGTAAAACTGTACCTTGGGCTTGGGGTCGGTATATAAACAATGCATGTGCCAATTTGTTCTCTGTGTCCGCTAAATGGACGAAAAATACCTTCCGAATATTACTCTTAAATATCCGGCGACTAAGTCTCACTGAAAAGCTGTCATCCAAAATATCGTGGCAAAACATTAACATTAACTTAAAGTTATTTGAACTCAGCGTGGAAAAACTATCCTTAGGGCAGATACATAAACAATACCAATCTGTTCTTAATGTCCGCTTAGTGGGAAGAAAATATGTATCGAATAACAGAGTATCATTTATTGGGCGATTTATCATTTCAAAAATATAAACCCCTTCATACAATTTATTTTTGGTTGATTCATCGTTGTTTTTTTGTTATAACATTAAAGGACAAAAATATAAACTTTTCTTGAACTGATTTGTTTCTGCTAAGCAATAAATTTATATGAAGTTTATATGTTGTTTGGTATGCAAATTACGCATACAAGATCAGAACAATGCCTTACGTAATCATTTACTAAATAGATTAATGTATATCAATGTAATCATTTTAGTGTCAACTCTACAACCATTTGTTGAGAAAAAGTTGAAGCTTGGTCATTGAAGTTGTAGTTTTGTTTCAAAGTGGTGTACCCTATTCTAAAAATGAGTCTGAGAAACGAACAGTTTTCACTAGATATATGTGTCAATAAAGTTATATTTAAATTATATTTTCACTGAAAAATACGTATACATGTATTTTTTTTTAAATTGTTGGACCCCTTATGGTAATGGTAGTTAGATCTAGATCTAATCTAGATCCTTCCACTATCTCGTTTAGGTTTTATGGTTCTTAAATTACGTAATTTTGTAGACATTTCATTATTGGCAATAAAGAGAGAGAGAGCTGGTTCATTTAAGAGGTATTTCTTCAATTGCACTGTACCTTGCACTGTACCTTAAAATTTCATTGATTACTGTGCTTTAAGCCAGACAATGAGAGACGATATTCAAACCTCTTAGTAGGTTGCATTATATAAATGACAGTGAAAGAAAGTGGTATTTTGAACAGAGAACAGGAACATATCCCGATGAAGTGTCAAATTGTTCCATCATTCCGTTACACTCCGAAAACTTACTCCTCTCTTTGATACACCTTCTAATTCTTTCACACATCATCAAATTCCTTGTTACAGCTTTGAATCCCTTGATACAAAAAAAAAATCCCCCACAAACACCGAAAATAGGATAAGACATAGTTAGCCATTTATTAATACCAAGACTGAACAACGAATCCATAGGAGGGTCAATCGGTGTCCATATAGTTGAAGTCGAAATGAACTGGTACTTACAGGCGGACAAATTCCTGATGGGAAAATATCTCTAAAAACAGCTCCAACGCATTGGAAATTTTGAACAAAATTAATATAAAATCTCTGAAAATAAAACTAAAATTAAAGCAAAAAAATAGGTTAAACTTGTAAGTCGTTGGCTAACTTCTGTTGAGTGGTAAACCAAATACCTGCATATTACTGCGATAAACTAAATAGCTAGGGCCCTTAATCTCAAGAACATAACGAAACAACTTAAATACACATTACATTAAGCGACTCGGTCCAGTGGAACAGCTAGGTGACAGACCGCAAATCCAAGGGAGCTCGGTTCGAACCAACCAAACTACACAAACTTTAATTTAAAAAAAAAATAATAATAATTTTAAAAACCCAGTTACTTATTGCTTGAGCTTACTGGATTAGTGCAAGGTATTTTTAAAGAAGTATATATCTGTTCGTGAAATTTTGTGAAGAAAAATAGTTATACGTATGTTATAATATAAATCACACATTAGTTAAATTTTGCATAGAAATTTTACACAACTCGTTTTTGGAATCTTCTTATCGCATTGACAATGACCAATTCCAGAAACGAGGCTAACTTTTCACAGATAAGTAATCTCATTTCTTCTTATACTTGACAAAGTACTTGGATATACAATGAAAGTTCTGATTGCTGTGCTGTCTTTTCTGGGTATAATCGTGGGAACCGCGGTAATCATTTTTATATTATTTCTTGTCTTTCTTTTCAAATGATCATTTACATACTCGATAAGCGTAAGCTGTACAGCTATACATGTACAAGGTTCAATTTGTGTAAATTTGAATTGAAGTACCAAAACCACAAACTCGCTGTG
This sequence comes from Magallana angulata, assembly GCF_025612915.1. Lineage (NCBI taxonomy): Eukaryota > Metazoa > Mollusca > Bivalvia > Ostreida > Ostreidae > Magallana > Magallana angulata. The sequence continues at coordinate 42,719,364 of NC_069120.1, read as the reverse complement.
AATGAAATAAATATTTTGGATATCATTACAGTTTTTTTGAGTTTTGTCTGATCCTGTAGATTGCGACCACCTGCATGACAGACGCTGAATGTAGTTCTGGGGAGTGCTGCTTCCGCCATGAGGGGCCATTGATAGTGAGCAGACGACAGTTGATCGCCAGCCTTTTTACGTCAAACCATGGTAACGTCTGAAATACAAAATGTACAACGCCGTTTTTACTGTTGCAATAAATACACACAGGCACCTGACGTTATTCTCATAATAAAAATAAATACCCTATACCTAATAATAAGGGTATAATGTAAGGTATCTATTTTTATTATGAAAAAAAATGTATAACGTCAGGTGCCTGTGTAAATACAGTAACAGTTTACGTACTCTACACTGAAAATGTTAAATATTCATATTTTGTACATACCTGTGAAGGAGTCTGTGAGAAGTTCCAGCTGGAGGGAGACCACTGCAGTGTATTTGACAAAATCAATGGGCATTGCAGCTGCGGCGCAGGCCTGAAGTGTGCATTTGTACCCGACTCTACCACACCAACGACTGGAAAACGGTCCATGGTCTACCCCTCTGTCCCCGGCTCCTATAGATGTACCCCTAGCGTTTGAGAGATGCATACATGTATCGACAATTAATAAAACTCATGCATATTTCTAATATCTTTTAAAAAGGGGTTTTCTTTGTCAGTCAGATGTCTTCATCAGTTCATTTCACCCTTGCGCACCATTTATAGCTAGCCGTGTGTTTTTGAGGATGATCAAAGTGAATAAAATTAAACATTCATGTCTCTAGCTATATTTAAAGCCGGACAGCTTTTCAAAAAGTAACTTTTATAAAAATATTTACCTCCAACAAGTATATTTTTCCCTATATTTCTTACGATTGTAATCGTTATCTAGCTGGACTTCAATCTGCACGATCCAGTTCTAATCAGTTTTTCGATCGGCCAAACCTTCAGCAACCTAAAAAAAGACATGCACGGGCCGCACGAAATGTTTCAAAATCTCAGTATAAAAATAATCATAGCTTTATCTTTTGTCTTACCTATATACTGATGTACCTAGCTAACGATAATTTAATTATTTTTACTTAATATGTGTACACTTCTTACGATTAATTCAATAATTTGTTAAAGAAAGATGTAAATTATAAACCCAAAAATGCTTTCTTTGATGATTCATGCAGGCTAAGGCGTGGCGATCATTGCAGAAAAAAAATTAACATAACTCGCTAACGCTGATTTTTTTATTTGCAATTTTGTTACCTTCATATCCGCATGAAACACCAAAAGAAAGCATTTTATTGTTCAATAGACACTATAGACAATGTGTCTATACTACGCTTGTATTTTAGTGAAAACAAATGCATGTTGCCTACTAAATACCAAGACCTTTACACTGTTACAATTTCACCCATCAGCTTGGCCTCTAATTAAATTCACAAGTCGTCATCTACACAATGCTAAAAACATTTGAAAATTTTAGATAATATGTGCATTCAATGTGCATTCAATAATTTTATTAATTTAATTTAACAAGTATTTTATTCAAGTTTATAAGAATGCATCGGATTGAACAGCAGGTAAAATGCCTACATATGTTTCTCTTAATATATAGTTTTACACAGAATGTATTATTATTGTCATGTACATTTGAGTTTTGTATATAATAGGTTTATACTATAAATAGCATTGGAAGGAGGGGACAACACAAGAAAGAAGAAGAAAAAAACCCAGAAGGAAACTGGGGGAAACAATAAAAATAAAAAAGATATTAATAATAATAATACATGTAATAATCAAATAATAGTAATGAAACGTATAGATTAATTACTGGAGAAAAGAATTAGCTGTTGAGTAGAAAAACACCGAAAATATTGATAACAAAAAATGATTATAGCTTGATATGGAAGAAGAACAAATAAAGAAAAGAAAATAAGGAAAAATGAGAAAAAATATTAATAATTATAAAAAAAAAATAATAATAAAATATAAATGAAATAAAAAACGAGTTCATCTAAGTATTATGGCATAGCAGTCTTATTTCTCCAGATATTAGGGATTAATAATCAACATCGTTTCTACAAATGGAATACTTTGGTGAACAACCTAACATTATTGCCTATTCTATTTCCGGTGTTGTTGCAGCAGAAAAACAACATGCCAAGTGGAGAATCTGAGAAAGTGGACGAATTAAATGAAAAGCTCGACGTATTCGCCAGGGATTTAAAACATGGGTATGAAATAAGCTAAAATTAATTCACTGACTGATGTCACAGTAAACTCGAGCTAGATTTTGGCACGTTTTTTTATATTTTATTTAACTTGTAAACGTAATTGCATAAATGATACCTATACATTCACTGAGCATCGACATTTCATCAGCTTGGGAACAATTTCACAAATTGGATAAAAATACAGTGCCAAAAAATTAACCCTTAAAAATCGTTGTAAATCCTCAAAAAAAATTTTTTTGTTGAAATTTTAATGTACATCTAAATACACTTAAAAGTACCAGAAGACAATAACAATTTCTTAGTTAACACAGAGACTTAAAATAACACTGTTATGTATGTCTCTGGTTAACATCAGTGATCTTTTTCTGTAAACTTACTGTTTGTGAGAGTCAGTGAGGATTATTCAGGTATACAGAAAAACATTCTTTCCAAAAGTTTTTGCTTTGAAGGAGTCTCGGGGGAGAATGTTTCAAACATACGATTTCCTTTAAATTTTTTACAGTGAAATGTCAACTTATGAGTAAACTATGTGCAAAATATAAAGTAAATTGACCGAATAGTTTATCTGTTTGTCAGGCTCAAATTTTGGTCGTATATCTGATTCATCACCGACATTTTATATAGGATTATACAGGAAAATAAAGGTTTTCATTTTCAATTTCATATTTAAAAAATTACAAAGATACGATTTTCTTTAAATTTTCAGCGATGGAAGGTTAACGTATAAGTAATCTATTTGCCAAATTAAAACGAAATTGAGCGGATGGTTTTTAAGCTATCCGTCCTCATAGCTTGATCCTATAAACGTGCCGTGCCAGCCATTTTACATTATAGAATTGTATAAAACAAAAGGATGTTCACGAATCAAATTTGATTTTATTTGTATTAGAAGAAAAAATACATTTCCACTCACACAGAACGTAGAAGGGTCGCGTATATGTTTTTATTTTGCAAATTATAGTTTGATTTTAATTATTGACGCTGTAATAGAAAATGCACGACATTAATTTTTGTGAATTGTTACGTCAGAGTCTCAACTGACGTCATCCTAAGACGTTGACTCCAACGACAATAACGTCGATTTTGAAGAAGCGGCGAAAAAATTAAAATACTTCTGACATTATTCTAATGATTCATTTCACTTAAAATAATTTTTTGATAAGTAATTTTTCTGAAATAAAAACATTATATGATAACCTGTATCATTGACCATTTTACTTTAAATTTGTGTTTTACAACAGTAATGCACAATGCCCTGCACAGAGGGCGCAAAATTTAAAACCCGCTACCGACCTTAATATTTAGTTTTGCTAATTTATAACAAAATGACCTCAATGATAATATCACAACAAGTGGACTATCCACTCAAAACTCTTTTTATTGGTATTTACAAGTATGTATCAGTTAAATTACCAGTAAATGTGTTATCCAAAAGATTGAAATTATTATTTGTAGAGTCCCATATGTTTTGCAAGTGTATGAAGCATACATGAACTTTTTTCAGTATATAGTATATACACTGTACATGTATTTGATTTCGTTATTCTAGGTCTATTGAGGGATCATACAATGTAGCCTTTAGAACGGTGTCCTTGTTACGAATAGTGATTGCACAGTCAAAATGTACCACAGCAAAGTAAGTAGAAATGTTATTTTTATAAAGATGTAGATCTACAGAACTTATAATTTTATGAAAAGTGAAATAGAATAGAGAAAAATTTAAAGTTTATGCAAAAAATACAAGAAATGAGATTGTAACTTCATAAAGTCATAGGTATGATTCTGTATGGCATAATGCTGGTGAATTGTAGAGATGTCATGGAAAGCGTTGTTAAGGAAGGCAAGCAGTTGATCGCTGCTCAACAGTCAGAAACAGCTGTCGGAAATATGGTGAGGAGAGTTCTAAAGATCATTAGAGAAGAGTATGCAAGGTAAGTTATTTTAAGAATAAAAAATGATGACAGAGTAAGGTTTTTTTTCACTAGAATGAGGAAAAAACAAGTTCACATTAAAATTCATTCTCAAATGTATTTCTTTTTCTCCTTTGTCAACTAGTGCTCTGAGGGGGAAGTCAGAGGAAGGTGACCCACAGGAGTCTTTACATGCAAGTTTTATTTGTTTTTGTAATTTTTGTACATCGTTTTACATACACATAAGCTTAGGTATCACAAACTCAGTGGGACCAAAAGAGCACTTTGTGAGATACATGTATCCAAGAATTTTAGATATTAATGAAGTTTCAAGTTTGAATAAAATAGTTTGAATAAAATGCATTGGGACCTAAACATCTTATGTCTATTATCATAGTATTTGATTTACATCAATTTTTGTGATACCTATTATTAATGTTTTGTTGTATTGTACTGGTAATTGACAGAATAAAAGTTTATGTGTTGTATTGTACTGGTAATTGACAGAATAAAAGTTTATGGAAATAATATAACTTTTTAAAAATGTAAATACATGAAATAGTTGGTGTTATGTTAACAAAATGCTGAACACAGGGTGTCATATTATGTATGGTGAAGAAAAAAATTTATGAGAGCCGTCTTTATCTTGAAAAATATTTTGTTTTGTAGAAAATGTTACTAGCAGAGGGTCAAATTAAGGATTTCAGTCAGCCTGTGCCCAATCTAAAGGTAAATCTTTGCCTTTTGTTCTAAACAATGGAGCACCAACACATTGTACAAATATGATAAATATACCTAAATTTACTTTAATGATATCAGCATAAGCATTTTATTAATCATTTTATTAACTGTTTTAACTTTAATTTTTTTTTCAATTTCAGGCTACAGTTTTAGATGCAATTAATGAGCTTATCATAGAGCTTGAGAACAGGTATAGCTAAAAAAATATTTAAAAACTATATATAACTATAATTTTGAAATACAAGTTACATGTAACAATTATTGCTGCTTGCTTGACGCAAGGATTTATGTTTGAAATATTCAGCAGTTTTATGACTCAAGTTTTATTTTTCTTCTAGTGCAGACAACATCGCTGGACAAGCTTTGGAACACATACATGCCAATGAAGTCATATTAACAGCAGGAAAATCAAGAACAGTTGAGGCATTCCTAAAGGTGAATGAATCTGTGGAATTTACTTTATCAAAATTGTGTTGAATAGATTACATCAAAAATCACTCTGTTGTGTGAATTCTTGTTATGCATTATGCAATAAAGGAAGACAAATCTCATTGTAATGTGATAGTCAGACCAGTTTCAAATACCGGCGCCAGATAGCTCAGTTGGTAGAGCACCTGACTAGAGATGCAGGGGGCCCGGGTTCGAAACCCGGTCTGGTCCGTCATTATTTCTCCCATCCCGTTACATTTGGTGCCGTGACCAACCCCTGGAACTGACAGGTGAACTCCTGCCAGGGGAAGAGCCTGGGGTGATCTTCAGGGACGAAGATCATTTAAGGGGGGAGGATTGTGACGGTCAGACCGGTTCGAATACCGGCGCCAGATAGCTCAGTTGGTAGAGCACCTGACTAGAGATTCAGGGGGCCCGGGTTCGAAACCCGGTCTGGTCCGTCATTATTTCTCCCATCCCGTTACAGTAACATAATTTACAAAATTATAATCAACAATGAACAAAACGATAAAAAAGAAACTATGAACTATGAACAAAATTAATTCTAGAACAGAAACCTTTTGGTTATCAAATGAAAACAAATACTACCATTTCTTTATCAGTTTATTAATGTTTAACATTTAAATTATAAGTCTGCTTGACTTCTAATGAAATAATTGAGTCATTTTTACATCTGCTGTTATTACAGAAAGCTGCAAAGAAAAGAAAGTTTCAAGTCATGGTGGTAGAGTGTGCACCCTTTTACCATGTAAGCAATCTTCTTTTTTAAAAAAGGATCATAAATGTGTTTAAAACGTGATTTTCTTGTGTACTATAACAAAGGCATGAAAAATTTATTGATCGATTATTTTTCTTGTGTATTTTTATATCGTTAAAGTTGATATTTTATATACACATATATTTCAAGTTGCTTGTATAGATGTATAAGTTTTACAATTCCCAGTAACTGAATCCAAACAAAAAGAAGTTAATACATTGTACCAGTATACTGGTATATTATTTAGTAATATTAAAATTTACATGGTATATGAGATGCTGGTCACACAAAAACATAATTTGTGCCACAGAGCATCATGTCAATACAGTTGATGGTTATGCAATAATTACAATTAAAAAAAAAAATAGTTGTATAACTTCAGTGAAATCTGAGTGATGTATACATTGTGTTGAATAAGTGGACAGGATTACAAATGTTTTTATTTGTATTTGTATGTATAAACAACATTCTATGTACTACATGTATTGACTATTATCAGGGTCAAGCACTGGCGATGAGTCTGGCTCGAGCTAACATAGAAACTACGGTCATCAATGACTCAGCTGTGTTTGCCATCATGTCCAGGGTCAACAAGGTCATTATTGGGACCCATACAGTGATGGCCAATGGAGGGTAAGCTACATGCATACCACAGAGCTCTTTCAGTAAGCCATCTTCAAAATGTTAAGTCTTATTTTTACGTTCATCACTCTATTGTGTGATGGAACTTAATCACAAAACCTTGATGCTGTGAAAATGCCAATGTGCTTGTATATAAGGTAAAATAAAATGATAAGATAAGATCATTGGTGTCTTTTTCTGTAATAAATGACTTTCTTGTAATGATATTATCCTTGTGAATAGATACATTTATGTACCAGTACCAATAATTGATATTCTTTTCGGCACAAAATTATGAAGTTGGACGTGACTTAGATGTTAAGATTTCAGCCGCCTAGGCTTAATGAAAGCAGTTTTGTTATTAAGGTTAAAAGCTATCAATGGAAGCCATGCGATAGCCCTGGCTGCCAAACACTACTCAGTGCCGGTAAGTATAGAAACTTGTGTACATGTTTGAGCTCTCTTTGCCAGGTTTCCAGCAATATTTATTCAATAGAGAGTTACATATTATATCATATTGTAGCATTTCTGAGCTTTGAAGTGAAAACATTTAAACAATATTTATACAATACTTGTACTGAAATAAATTTTGAGATTTCTATAATTGTAGTTTTCTCGTATCAAGCTATAATATATTCATCAAATATGTCTTCTTTTACAGCTCCTGGTTTGTGCTGCAATGTTTAAATTATCTCCAAAATATTTATGTTCTTATGACCAGGTAAGCTAGAACAAGGAAAATGGGGTTGTCTAACTTGTCTTTCTTATACCTTACTTATTTATTCAAGAAGAAAATTTGTCTCCCATTTCAAAACTCATAAGACATGAAACACACTTTTTTTAGGATGCATTCAACAAGTTTGTAAGCCCCAAGGATGTAATGAATTTTGAGGAGGGAGAGATTGCCTCTAGAGCTCAGATTGATAACCCAGTGTTTGACTATGTCCCTCCAGAGCTAGTGACTCTCTATGTATCCAACATGTAAGTTTAATTTATCTTGAATGGGTAAAATAAGACCCCAGTATTTTTGCATTCTTTGATTGTGTTTCAATTTCTTATTTATCATAAAACCACATGATAATTTTCAATAAAAAAAAATTGAGGGCCATAAGTGTATTTTATGAAACTTGAAACTTAATGTTTGAATTATGGAAATGTTTGATACAGTAATGTTTTGTATTGTTTTCAGCGGTGGAAATGCTCCCTCTTATGTGTACAGACTTTTAAGTGAATTCTATCATCCGGATGACCATGAACTTTGAACGACATTAACTGTGACTATAGGGTTGGTATAAGGGGAATAAATATAATACATAGAAGACAGTTTTTGTCTATTTTATTCTAAGTTCTAAATGCTGCAGCTTCAAAGTTGTAATTTTTATTCTGGTACAACTTGTAGTAAATTGAAAAGTTCGTCGATAAGTATAGATGTGCTTCACTAGTAGCAACAATTACCTCTTATGATCCTGGAAAAAGTACTGCGTGGCCGGTCTACAATATACATGTATAGACTCAAAACAGATTAAAATTCTGGTAAATGTAAAAACACCATTAAGCTCGTGGTGATGGTTCATGCTGGTATGAATTCAGGTACTGTAGCAAGCATGGCATAAATGCTGTGTCAGCATGTGTAAGTACGTTGTACATTAATTTTTTTTTTTTTTGTAGTGGTGCTACTTATCTTAAAATTCATTTGAGTTAGTTTTTGCATGGTGAATTCTGAGAAAATCTTTTTTTTTTTTTTGCAAATATAAAGTTCCTTGATAAGGAAATGTTTAGCACAATATAAAACATTGATTAAAATAAAGTACAGGTGTGCAATTACCTGAACAAGTATTCTTCTGTAGATTGGAAAGAATGAAAAATCATATCACTGTTCTTTTTTTGTTGCAATTTTTTAAAACAATCATGCAGAAAAGATCACTCAACTTTAGTTTGAATTATTTTATTTTTTTAAAGTCTGTATAAAATTCATGAAATAAAAATAGTTATCAAAAGTCAGGAATGTTGTTATGGTACACGTAAATGAATTGACAGAGAAGATAATTAGAGTTAACAGCACTATGATTAATTAATAATCAACACCACAATAAGACAAAACCTCAAACCTTATGTCAGTAACAAACTACATGTCATTTATACATACACAGTAAAATAGAAATTAAGTCAGTTGGTTCGCAATTGGTTTAATACCAAAAAATTTTGTAATTTATTTAATGTGTAAAGAAATGAAAGATTCAAGGTTATTTTTTTCTGATCACAAGTACATGTATTAACATTTTAAAACATGTACATGTTTATAAATATTTCAGCATAATTTAATCCTTTTTATCCCAAACATTTTAGGAGGTCTTTTTATTGTATGAAAGATGAACAATTTTGTTTGCATTCTAGCTAGAATTATAAAATTTTGTAATAAACCAGCGTTGAACATATAAACAAATAAAATGCATGTATGTATTGCTTTGTATTCAATGATGCATACATATTTTTTTTCACACAGTGCATATAGAGTAAAACATTTCCATTTGGGAACAGAGTTTAAATGGAAAAAAATATTGCAAGGTTCAAAAAATGACAACTGAGGTTTAGGAATGAAAGAAAACAATTCAGATCAAATGTTAAAAAGAAAATATCATAAGGTTGATCATAATGATAGTGCAAATGCTGCAAAATTGGAAATGAAATCAATACATGCATATCTAGTTCATAGCAGTAACAGACCTATGACAGATTAGACAAGCAAAGAATTCCATATTCAATACAGTTCAACATTTTTCTGCATTTTCTTCAGAGATTTAAACTGCAGAATATTGTTTTATTGAATAATGGAATGTATTAAGTTAACCAAAAGGAAAAAATTAACATAAAATTGAATACTGTTTTCTTTGTTCTCGGGAGTATTTCATTTTACTGTATATGGCAGCATGGAATTTCATGCAGTGTCTTTTTTTTTCTTTTCCAAAATGCCAAAATCAAAATACTACTTTGATAATAAATATGCAATACAAATTTCACATTTAAAAAAAAAAAGGGGGGGGGGGGTATAAAGTATGCTCAAGTAACTCAATTCTGTAAAATGTAAGTATTTGGAGGGAAGAATTCTGAACACAACCATTTTCTTTTGAAATACATTTACAAATGTAACAACATCTTTTCATATTTATTTATCACAGACTTCAACAACTACTATCATACATAAACAAACTCACCAAATCTCAACTTTTTGCTTTTAAGTAAAAACCCTGTATTCAATAACGATGAAAGATGAGATTTCTAATTAAAATTAAGTTTCTATTCGGAACAAGGGTACTCTAACAAATACTGGTACTAGTTAATGTACCGTACAACCAAAATTACTTTTAAGAACTTGGTTTTAGGAGGAAAAACAGCATGGCAATGTAAAATTAACCAAGTTGCAGCAACAAGATATGTTCTATAACTAAAAAAATTAAAATATGTACAATTGGCCATTTTTGTATTAATATATACAAATATCATAAAATCTTCAAACATGATTAATAGAAAAATTGTTTTTTATCCATCTGTATAAACTCTGAAATGTCCAACATAAAATGTAGCATCTTTTAGATTTTTAAATTGATTTTTAAGTAGCAAATATACTTTTTTTCTGTAAAATGACGTTGAAAAATGTATCTATCAGCATACAGTTGGTTTTCGTTCAACAAGAGCATTCCATGGTTTCAATAGAGATGATAAAAAATACAAAAGCATTCTTAGTAAATAAATTGCACACATTCACACTTTAAATACATGGTTAGTGAAGCAATTATTGATAAAATATGATTTTATATACATTAACAGTAATATTATATGAACTATTATTGGCATATCTTTCTAATTGTTCTTAAAAATTGTCATATGGCATTGTTTACATATATTACGTTTGCATATCAAACTAAGAAATCTTGTACATGTACATGTACATGTATCACAATTCATTGATGGTATCAAATCGGTAACAAAAACGATGTTGATAAAATTGGTGCCATATTCAAACACTTAGTCTTTTCTTTCAATTGAAAATATTTTATATAACAATAATACAATTGGTTTGTATAAACAACACTCATTTGTCCCAATGGCATATGTAACAAGATGGCGACTGATGGATGAAAAATTGGACGGCAGGCAGTTGGAATTCTTTGTTCTTGTAGCATAAAGTCATCAACAATAATAACCACACACGCACACACATAATCATATATATATAACAATATTCAAATCTAATTAAAAAATATAATAAATGCAAAAGAATGGTTCGGATTTCTGGTATATACTGTTCAGACAAAAACTGTCCCCATTGGTGATATACTTTGATTGTATGCATACATATGTAAATATATATATGTAATCGGCATGCAGGTTAGATAATACTACATAAAAGGCACGCTGCTAATTTGCATAGAATAGCTATAATGATTGAAGATTATTAAAAGGACAATGGTTACAATATCAGTAGCTGATACATTGTCCAAATCAGCAGTTGAGGGGTTTCAATGGTAACTGGTAATAATCTTATAGATCTGCCATTAAATAAGAATTGTGCAGGTTAGTAACTAAATTAATACAAAATGAATATCTAATTTTTTTGTAAAGAGCAAGAATTTTGTTCAGGATTGTCAAAATTGGATTTCATTTCTCCCTTTCTTGTGCATAGTCAAGATTAGAGTTTGGTAAGAGCAGATAACAATCACAAAAAATAAATATTTCAACAACTAGAAAATGGAATTCATCAGTCTGGAATGCATAGTCAATTGATATTGGATTTCAATCTACGGGAATTGATAGCTTGATATGAGTTCAATGAAACTATATATTCATTAAATATAAAAATATATATGCCATGATAATTAATAAAAATAAAATGAAAAAAATATCAGTATCCTTTCTTTCAAAAAACCACTCTACTTGAGATAAAAAATAATTGTCTTTGAGTACTTTGTTTTGGATTCTTTCTGAGCAGATGCCATTATAAATCAGCATGGGACAGTTCCACGAGGGCTAAGGCCGAGATCCACTTGTCAGTCTGTTGGCTCAGGGTCATTTCCCCGATTTCTTCGCCGTTGGGTTCGACTTTGACATTGGACATAGGTTGCAGTTCTGTCACGGTATACTCATGGTTATATGGCTCCGAATTGTAGAGTTCCACTTGCGGAATAGTGTCCTTGTGATCAATATGATAATCCTCTGGCACCACTGGATATTGCATCTCATAATCGTTTCTTGGCGGCTGCATATTATAATTGTAATGGTGGTAATCATGATAATACAGGGGCATCTTGTAGTCAGCTATTAGCGGGGGATTATACGCCGAGTGGTCCACGACAGTCATGGGGTCGTACTTGATTTCCTCTTTGACGGGGGACTGGTACATCGTATTATTGTTAACATTGTTGTTGTTGTTGTTATTTATCGGCTGGATGTTCTCGTTTGTGACTGGGGCCGTGTACTTGGGCTCAGGGTCCTCCACTGGTTTGATTTTCTGTTCAGGTTGAGATTCTTCGACAGGTGAACCGTCACTTAGTCTTTTCGTTGGTTTGCGATTTCTTGCCCTGTTTCCGGACCGGTCTTGGCGAGATATAATTTGACTGCAAAATTCAAAAACAACCACAATGAACCAGTTTCGAAAATTAAGATTTTCAAATTTTCATGAACCATCACTGGTGAGATGTATAAAACTGCTCTTACATTTGGAGCCACTCTCGGACTTCTGAGCTAGTTTCCTGTTCACGTAGAGCTATCAGATCTTTGATTGAGACTTCGGGGCCTACTCGGACCAGTGTGGCACAGGGATGGTCAGAACAGTGCCGATTTGCGTGTGTAAACCGACTGGAGCAACCTGAATGATGACAAGTTATACAGATTAAAAAACAATTCTTTGGTGTATCTTAATCTACAAATATTTTTTAAAGAGTTATTTTTTTTTTAAAAATAAATTCAGTAACATATTATCAACTGTTTATTTAATATTTCACCTTGCCTATCTAAACTCTTCTATGAATATTAATCACCGTAGTTGGAAAGAGTGTCAATGTAAAATGATTGTCAATACAGTGCAAGTTATACAATGTGCGTTGAACTAGTATACAAGTTAAGCTTTGCATTTGCGCGCAAACTGATTTCTACTTCTTGGAAATCAATATATAGACACTCCTGGAAGCATGTACCTGTTTCTGAACACATGAATGGTTTCTCCCCGGTATGGAGACGTTGGTGCGTTTTCAGTTGGCCGCTCTGACAGAAGGCCTTCTCACAACCAGGGTAGTCGCATCCATACGGCCGCTCACCTGAAAAACCAAGACAGATAACTCTAAATCTCAAATTTGTTTTATATTAGGCAAGGATCGAGATAAAAAAGGCACATGACATAGCAAAA
>NC_069120.1:42333744-42358744 GCF_025612915.1 Magallana angulata | reverse complement strand
TTGCAAGTTAATAGTTAATTTTGGTAATTCTGTGTGCAGTTCTGTGTGATGCAACTTAGCTTTAAGAGAGAGAGAGAGAGAGAGAGAGCTTAATGTTTCAAATGATTTTTAATCAACTAAACTCTAAGCTGACAGAATGGGATAAATGAACTTTGCAAAGAAACATTGGCCAACCACCAACTCCCCCAGTGTTCATTGCTCCCTGGGTCCCTCTTTGATGTGGTTTTGGGACAGGAATCTTCTTTTCATTCATTCAGCTGTCTAGTCTTTTATTATGAGTTCATAATTTAGCAGTGTATTTTGTAAATGTGACTTTTGAAGAAGGAAATGAGAAAGCATATATCTGAAGAAGTCTTGCAATTTTTTTGCTGGACCCATATATGGAGTGGCCTTTTTTTTTTCTTTTTTTTTTTAGTCCAGAAGTTGAGAGATGTTTAATAGATTTCTTAATATCGATGTTATGAAGTATGTAATTTACAATTCCATTCTTAAAACAGCATGTAGAGCTGCATGTGTTGTGTTAGTACTTTTTAAAGTACAGGATCTAAGGCAATGACATCAAAAGTGCTATTGGTAAACATTCTTGGATTTTCCACCATGATGGTCATAGGGAGGATTTCAATTTTGTTTTCTTTTATTCACATTTTAGGAAATTTCCTTTGGGTCGTGTTTTATACAGCAACCCTCCTTTACAACACACACCCTCCATCTCCATTATGACCATCAAAAGACAGACATGGACAGTCTTTTTGGAGGCTTCTATCACCCTCTTTTTTATTCAGGATGGTTTATAATCAAAAGTTGTGGCAAATTATTGGGTTTCCCTTTTTGGTAGTTACATGGAAATACCCATTAGCTCCAACTAGTCCTTTTTCCACTCATTTTTGAAGAGTCGAATCCCAGAACCATGCAGGAAAACTAAGTAGATCTTCTTTAGTATTTGTCCAGTTGAAGATATTTTTTTTTGGGGGGGGGGGGGGGGGGTTGAATATAATTTGTTAGCAAGAGGATGAAACTGAGGGAAATTCCAATTCCTTTTTAGTGTAGTAGACTTGCTTCCTTTTCTTAGCAGGAGAAGGTCACAACATCCTGTTTTTCTAGTAATCATAAAGATTCTAGGGATTGTTGAGTATGTGTGTGTTTTGAGAAGAACTAATTGTTTGCTATGTTAGAGGAGGGGGTACATGTAGATACGAGACAAACATGTGTTGGCCATAGAAAAGTAAAATATATATGTTTTTAAATTCAATAGTCATAAAAAAAACTTTTTTAAAGGAACTAGTATGAATTGATTTTAAGATGAGGTAGAATTAAAGACACATTTTTTGAAATAATGAGAGAGGAAGTTTCTTCCCAAGCTAAATGTGGATTTTTTTTTAACCGATACATACAAGATCCGAAAGGTAAAAAGGTCACAAAGGTATGTGTACATAATATGTATAAACTTCCAAGCCTCCTCAGCGCAGGCACACTTGATGCACCTCAATGCCGCAGATTCAACTGTGAGCTAGTTCCAGGAACCGCATACCCCTCTGCATTGTTATCTAGCCAGAGTTCGGGAAAATTAGAAAGTGACTTATCAGTCAAAAGAATACATGTTTCATGCCATTCTTAGTATGGAGCACCTGATAGGGAAAGTGGGTCTTCACTTAGGAAAATTTTACAACAGATTGATTTTTATTATCTGAATGTATGATTTTTAAATTCAAAAAAAAAAAAAATTCTGAGGCAATCAGACAGGGAAATCAGTTAGAGCTGGTTAAAAAAAAAAGTGCGTCATGTTTGATGACACTGAACAAACACATCACTTTCACCCATGCAAAATGTGTCATGGTTGACTGGCTAGGATTGCTGTCTGAACAGGCCTAAGGACATGTCTACATTGTGTGTGTGTGTGTGTAACATAGATATGGAGGGGACACACATGGTTACATGTGCTTTGTCTGCTTGAAAAAACATTAACAATACATAAACATACGCACACGCTCGCACACTCACTCATAGCACACACTCTTTAATGAACATTTGCTGTTGTTGGACTAGCATTAGTTATTGATTGGGACTTTAGAACTAAGGGGGAAGAATGCCAATAGGTCATTTCTTCGTGTGGATAATAATCAATAAAAGTTACAACTTCAGTAGCAGGTACACTGTAGGAACATCTGGCCCTATTATAAATCTCAACACCCTCAGTGTGTCCCCACTCCTAGAGCTTGGGACATTCAGTCCGATAATGGATGCTGTTGAATGCCGTCATTTTTCTTGTCACTCCCCAATCAGGAGGCAACATGTTGATGCTCTTGCATCTAAGATTTTTATTTTCTATTTATTACCTCTTTTAAACCCTGGTTTGCAAGTCTATGCACATGTGTAACAACATCAAGAAATTTTATAGGTAACATGCTTGTATTAAGTGTGTCTGAATGTGATTATAAAAAACCTGCTTACTACACACCCCTTCCATGTTCTATGGGTGACTCTCCCTCTTCCCTCTCCAATGTCACGGCACAGGATGCTGATCTTCTTTTATCGATATTATTGTCTGACCTATAATTTCATTTCCTGCATTAAAAATACTTAAGATATGTGTTAGATAATTGTTTCTATGGTAGTTAGCAGTTACTCACTTTGTCTTTGTGAATTTCTGTTCACAATTCAGTTCACAATATTGGTTACATTTGTGGTGTGAACATATTTTATTGCAATATTTTACAATGGGATTGGACACATTTATTAAAAACTTAATTCTTTATCTCCTTTCTCATTCATTGTCCATCTTATGCAATTTGTTCCTCAAGAATAAGTACATATAAAATTTATTTTTGGTTTGAAAATATGGTTAAAGGATCTTTTTGTCTTGTGAAAGTTCTTCAAATAATTTGAAAAATATGCTTTTTGACCTTGACCCAGAAAACTTTGTCATTTATTGGGCCTGGGGAAACTCCCAGACATATTGCAGCACATCCTTTTGAAATCAATGCCCGCAACAATTTCATTGCAAGAAAGTTGCAGAAACAGGAAAAGGATAGGTAATAAGGTACATGGCTCACTTTATGGAGAAAAAATCAATATTTCTCTTAAAACACAAGATACTGAAGATAGTACTTTCCTTAAATTGGCTTATTAGGACTCTTAAAAATGAATTTTTAATATGTGACTGCATATATGCTAGCAATCTTAGTATTGTGGCTGAATCTGGTAACTTTTGTGATGGTATGTATTGATCGGGATGTTGACTAGGGTCTGTACACACCGAGGTTCCCGCTAGTGTATCCTCGCTATTGATCTGGTGCAAGCCTCTGTGTACAGGTGATGACTCTCGTGTCACAGTCCAGCGGTAAAACAGGTCCGTCAAAGAGTGCAAGACGCAATAGCCTTCCTTAACCACTCCTCTGAGTTCTCCATATTTAGGCCTTATAGAAATGATAAAAAGTCCTACTAGCATGTATTTTATAAATTACATGCGATTTTTTAATAAGAATGATGTAGAAATTAAAAGATATAAGATATGGCTGTATGTTTCAAGAGTGTGACCAACACTTAAGAGCCAGAGGAAGGTAGTAACATAATCACAACAGACAGATGTGTTGGCCCATATAAACTGTGATTATTTTTTTTTTATAGGAATAACGTAGAAATTAAAAGATACAAGACATGGCTAGTTCTAAAGTGTGATTTAAATGCAAGAGACAGAAATGAGAATGGTTAAATAATGAAAATTGTCCAGAGATTTTGGCCCTAGACTGGGCAAACCATCTCCATCAGTGTTCATTTTTAACGGGGGTCCATGTAAGCAGGAAGTAGTCGTAGATATTTGTTATCTGCCAGTGTGCTGCTCTTTGCTAGAGATACATCCGGGATTTCAAACATATAAAATTTTACATGTACATCTATAAATTGGGTGTTAAGAGGAAATATCTATGTCAAGAGCCAGGCTTGGAATTTGAATTACGATGACTGTTAGTTATCCAATGGTATGAGACATGACGTAAAATATTGTGAGAATATTGGGATTTTAGAAGTACGTAGTCAATTAAGATTCTATGAAACTGTTTTGAATGATTTTTAGAAATTGAAACTAAAAATATTAATTTTGTTTTTTCAGATACGATGGGAAAAGAACATAACATTAGGAGAACCACCTGGGTTTTTACATTCATGGTGGTGGTAAGTCTACAAACTTACACTAAGTATCTAAACACATTATACCAGAACCCACACATCCAAACTTCCCTCCCCCCCCCCCCCAAAAAAAAACCCCTAAAAATAAACAAGGCATACAGTGAATATGGACCATTATAGATATATAAGGAAACCCATCTAGGATTTCAATGAACACTGAAATTTATGTATTTTTGAAAAAAAATGAACTTTCCTTGAACAACCATTTGCCTTCTCCCAATCACCTAACAGAAGAGTACTCTAATTTTTGTTCATCTTTTATGAGATATAGTTTGAACCTTTGAAAAAAAAATTAACATTCCTACCTACCCAAATAAAGTTTATAAACAACAAGTCATGTGGGGACATACAAAGATATTTTATATATTTGAAAGATGGCATGGGGAATGTTCCCCAAGAAATATAACAAGATGCTCCACACCTCTCAGTTTCCTTCTAAAGTTACATTTATACTATCGAGAAAGTTGAAAACTTGTACTGTTGTTTCAATATGAGTTGACATCAATTTTCGTGGAATTTGTAAAAACAATTTTCAAGAAAATTACTGCATGTAAACTTTTGGACAGTGGCTTTACTAAAACAAATGGTTGACATATTTCTTACTTTGATAAAATATTTTATTTTGTGGATAAAATCAGTACTAAATTGATAATGGTGAAGCCAAAGAATTATCATATTAGAAATTGAATTTCTTTGAGAACTTCAAGTTCCCACTTTTTTAAAATGTAAGACTTTATAAACAGTATGTATACTAATGAGGCTGCCTTTTGTTTTTCAGTGTATTTTGGGATTTATATTGTGCGGCTCCAGAACGGAGAGAAAACTGTGATCATTCTAGTGAAGCCAAGGCATTTCATGATTATGCAAGTATTATTGTACCAAATTCATCCAATGGCTCGTCAGCAATTTGCATGCGACAGCATTTATATTTATATTCATAAGTATTGATTCATAGAGGGTAAAAAGAAAGTGTTAAGGCAGTTAAATTCCCTTGTATATATATATTCATACATCTTGAACCTATACATCTGTTTATGCTAAAATAAAGAAGCACATGTACCAATAATGATTTAAGAATGTAACATTACATCATCAGTATCTTGAGGGAATGTTACCACTGTTAAATTTGCATATATCAATTAACAGTGGATGTTAAATGGTTTGTATTTGAATCTGTCTATAAAGACAAATTTGAGAAGAAGAGAATCTAGTACAATAGGTATTATGTAGCTTATAAAGAGAATTCACAACAATAGGTATTGCACAGCTTACTTCAGACAGTTTTTAAGTATTCCTCACAGGGAAACATCGTGCGGGCCTTTTTATGATAATGAAAGTTTCTCTGAGCTTGAAATCACCTTTTGACTTGAAAAATCTTTTGCCTCATTTTAGATGAACCTAAAGAGTAGAGCTGAACTTTAATGTCACAAATAAGGTGTAAACACCAACACATGCAAATTAAGTTAGGATCCTGATTATTCTAGAATTTCCAGTGTGTGCATGAGTGTTGTATACACCAAAGCTTTGCATCATATGTATAGAAATAAAAGGAGGGGAGGTTTGGGACATTTACATACTGTTAATGGAGTTTTGAATACTGAGGTATTGCTTGTTAAGATGACTCGAGGGTCACAGCAGATCGTGCAAGAGAAAAATAAAGATTTTTTTTAATGAATATGTAAAGAATTTAATGAACAGCAAGGGTGTAAGATAATTTTCTATTAGTGTTTTGTCACATTGTCATAGTAATAATGATAGATATACAAGTTAATATATATATTAAAAGTATATAGTATATATGAAGACATCAAATTCCTGTATCCTGATAAAGCAGGTCAAGGTTGGTAATAAAATTGACTGACCTTGAAACGAGTTATGTTTGATGTCAAGGTAACTTGTGATTTAACCATAATTGGGGTAAAAAGTATTCCATTTTTTGACACAAATTCCAATTTTAATAGTATGTGCCTATCTGCCTAGTTTTTATTTTAAGTTTTCATAGTATAAGGTTAAAGGCCTTTTCAACCATAATTGTTGAGGTGAAATAGCAGCATAAAATGCAATTGAAGTCTTGAACAAGTTTATTGAAGTCTTTTTAAGTGAACTAGCTTAGTGTAAGGTATAAGTATCTATAGAATGGACATGTTTGGACTTAAGTCCAACTAAACTAAAGTGGGTACCTTAAGTATTGGTCTAATTTTGCATAACATTTTCCCCCATATTTCACTTTCAAAGTTGGATCATAATAGTGTACAGGGTCAAGGAGGCGTTGGTTTGTTGAGTAATTGTTCGGATAAGCTCAGAGCTTTTGATTGGAGAAGTCATGTGCATTATATGACAAACTAGTTTTAATCATCATGCAGAATTAAAGATTTTTCTTCAAATGAAAAGGAATGATAGAAAAAAGTGAATATGGACACAATTTGAGTAAAAATATTTAAGATTCCAGTAATACAGAATATATGGTTGATAAGTTTAGATTGTGTAGTTGGAATGAATTATGAACTAAAGTTTCAATTTTCGAGTGCAGAGAACTTATTGACTAGATGCTGTGCAGCATCTTTGTCTTGACCTTGACATCTATGTGCTTGAAGCAGCAGTAGGAATTTTAACATTTTACACATGCAGATAAGTACAAGTTGAATCGGTGCCAACCATCATGAAGAAGAAACTACTTCCTCTCTGGTGACCTAGTAATTGCCATCTTATTTGTGTCAATTTCTGATCTGAAAGGTCAAAGGGGAAAGTTGCTGAAAGAGAGGCTGGCAAGATTCTTCCTCATCATCTGAACGAGAGTTATAGCTGTTTGATTTCAGTTGTTAGCAGTTGATGAGCTGAGGAGGCTGATGGTAATAAGAGAGCAGTACCATTTATCACTCCTTCTGCCCCCCTACCACCCCCCCCCTACCACCCCCCCCCCCCCACCACCCCTCCCAAAGAAAAAAAAAATTCCTTTAGAACCCTCTGAAAAACACAATGAAAAATTCCTTATGAAGATAGTATTTTGTTTTGTTTGCTATTGTTTGGTTTGGGTTCAAATCTCGTTGCACGTGTAGACTTGCATTGGTTGACCTCCCATACTAAATCTGTGTACACTGATAAGCTTACTTTAAATATATCTCTCTTGTACCGGTACCTTATTTCTCAAGTCATCATCTATTATACAAATTCTGTTCAAATGCATTTGATTTCAAGTCTAGAGGAAATCCAGTTAGAATATGATAAAAGATAGAGTTTACTTTTCTTAAGTTTCACTTGGGATGCTCTGGAAACTGAAGAAGTTAAAAAGTTATATTGGAATCTCCTAGGTTTCTGAACAATGACGTAAATTACATTTTATTTTTGAGGTGGACTTTGGAAAAAAAAATGTTGAAACCGTCAATATTGTCTTTGTAGCAGTATTTACAGGTTGTAGTGTTGGTGATGTATTCTTGATTGAGGAAAAAAGTGGTAGCAGAGACTAAGGCTAAAAATCAATAGACAGCTGTAAACCTGCTGAAAGTGTGTATGGCAGTAACTGGGTTGTGTTCCATCTTGGGGAGGTTTTGAGTGATATAAAGTTAATGGATAGCAGTTTTAGTTGTATTGGTAGCTAGCACACATGTGTTGTTGATTTTCAGGTTTTGTAAGCAGGAAAATTGAATCATCCTGAAATCAACATGATACGTGTACATGTGTTTATTTTATGTCCTGATCATCGATGGAAAATTTCCTTGAATTGTTTTTATAAAAAAAAAAGTGGAAACCAATGTCAAGAGTCACTTAAATCAACTAATTCTAACAATCGTAACAATCAATCAGTTTAGACTTCTCTTGAACATAAATATTGCTCTCTATTTCACCTGCATTGGAGCACTATGTTTATTCTATATATGGGGTATCAATATTTACTTAATTTTTTTCTTTAATATAGCAAATTTCATGAAAATATGTCAGATATGTCTAAATTGAATGTTTATATCATTAAAAAAAATGATGGAATTGGTAGTCTCTTTGAGAGAAGCGATGCATTTCAATGCTGCATGTTTTCTTCTACATTGGGTTCTTTGGTGATTCTAGTTCATTTGGTAAAAAACTTGATATTATGGTAGTAAATTCACTGCAAAATTTATTAGAGTTTTAAAAGTTAAAGAAATTGTTCACAATATTCAAGATATTCATCACCAGACAGTAAGTTCAGGTCAGGTTTAAAGGGAGGAGTATTGATTTCCTGAGACGGATTGTTGACTTCTCTCTCTCTGGCGGTGGTGAAAGCAGACGATTTTGCAGAGGGTTTACAGTATTCATGTTAAACTCAATGAATTATATCCACAACACTGTATACCTGGTTTTCTTTGCAAGAATTGTCTTATATTTAGAACCAAACCCTTCCCTCGTAGGCTTTTGCTGCCGAACTTTCAGACTGGAAGGAATATGTAATTTTCCCCCCTCACAAATGTGAAGGTTGAAATTTAGACCAACAATTAAAAGCTGGAGGGATGCCTACGCATGTGTAAAGTCACGTTGTAGCGTGCCTACTAGTGCGTGGTGATTTTGAGATGGGGGCAGTTCATGAACTGTAACTGTGCAGAAAAGCAATAAAAAATGGTGTCTGGGGGGAAAAACCTGAAAACACTGCACTGTTGCATACATTATATTTACTGACCCATACCAGTACATTGCTTACAAGTATGTGTAGACTTTGGTACATGTGCAATGATTGTCTGAAAATTTTGTCCAATATATCCTTTTGTGGGGGGAGGGGGTTAGGAATTGGAATATAAATAAACTGCCTTGACATGTTGTTGATGAGATTCAGTTAAGTTAATAAAGAAAATGAAGCTGTGTACATATTTATACAGTGAAACTTATTGTGATATTTTGATTTGTTGTATCAAAGGTTATAATATTAACATGTACTAATATTGCTAAAATCACAACAAAAAGCTGACATCATCATCATTCAAAAACATCTCTGAGTGATGAATCATTTATTCTTTATGCTTAGAAATTTTATTATATGAAATAACTAAGTTGGTTGCCCTTGTTTATTTTTGCTACCATGTATATACAATAAATTATTTTGCGTAATATTTAAACCAAAATTTAAAAGTTATTGGCATACACTGGTTCTTCAATATGTTTATTGACAATTTGATGTCGTAATAAACTAAATTCTTAAATTAATTTTTTACCATGATGGTCTTCTGATTATTTTACTGTCTTTTTTTTTCAGGGGTTCGTAAATTCAGGGTACGGCGTGAATGGTATAGCACACGTAAGTATCTATGTTTATTAAAATAACTTTATTTATGATCCCTACCCTCTTCAGTACTTGCATGCTCTTACACACAGACACACACACACTTTTAAGTCCCATACAAACTGCAAGGATCCCTGGCATGTGTTTCACATAATGTTTTTGAGGCTGAACAGATTAAAAATCCCATCTCAAATTGCTCAAATCATACACATTATTTTCATATTCACTAATTTTACTTTGAGTAAGTTTGACCTTGACATGAAAGGTTGAAGGTCAGGAAGGTAACCATTGCTGTTATACATACAGTGTACAGGTTCTAGATCATCAAAATAATGATTCATGAAGCAAATCTCTCGACAACATTACCAGTCCGGGGGTCATAGGAAATGTGGGATGCTCATCTTACTGACAGCTTTCTCCCGGCAGTGTTGCAGTGGGATGTTTCTTCTGAGTGTGTCAATCTTGTATAGGTTTTCTGTTCAGTGGGATTCTCTGACAGTGTGTCACATATGTTAAATGTAGGGAATCTTTTCCATTTATTGAAGTTGAAGGTCCTGACATTAAATATTACATTCCTTTTGATAAATATGTATAAAATCTAAAGGTTCATACCTATTTTAGTGTATGTGAAGTGAATGGGATTGCATCCGCAATCCTTGATTTTTGGAGTTTAATTAATGACTTTCCTTCATCCAGTTCAATTGAGGTCCACAGACTGGCCCTTTTCCTTTGCAAAACTGACACAGTTTACCAATTATGACTTATACCCCTCCTCCTGTTTTAAGATTTTTTATGGTATTAAGAATAAAAAGTGACTGAAGGTTTAAGTAAGCTTTTCTGTTTATCTGTTGCTTCCATTTGTAAACATTCCACTTTTCAACTTCTTTTAAACTACTGGGTCAATTTCAACTTAATTAGGCACAAAACATTCTACATTGAATGGGAATTAATATAGTTTAATAAAGGGCCACACCCTTCAAAGGGTAAATATAACTGAAAATAGAGAAAGTTTGCTGTCTGCCTTAGAACCATTGCATCAGAAATTCCTTTAACAAGAATGGTTCTTTTGAAAGTGTAGATTTTAAATTACTTAAACCCTGACCCCAATGGGCCCTTAAGGAATGCTAACCTCTACTTTGGAATATATATGAGGAAAATCTTTTAATTTCATCTTTTCAGGGATTCATTGCTACTATTTTAATACTAATTTAAAAGTATCCTAATATTGTACATGCAGATTCAGATTCATTGAATGTGACCGTTAATGGACCAGGTGAGCTATGTGACCCATGGGCCTCTTGCAGAATGAACTAAGTTCTTTCTTTTCAACTTTGACTGGATTTTATGTAATGTCAACCAGTTGCAAAATTGAAAACTCTGTTGAAAAGGATAAAAGGTCAATGTCACCTTTGGTCACTGTCTTTTTCTATCTTTGTCTTTTTCTTGATATTTCAAGTAAGGATGTGTTAAGAAAACAAGCTAGGCACCTATCATTTTCAGTTCCTTTGTAGTAAGATCAGATTTCATGACATGGTTGTTCTTCATTGCCAAGGTCAATAGAATCTCAGCAAAAACAAACAACAAGGTCTCACTGTACAAGCTCCAGTTTGAAAATATTTTTTTTTTTTTAGTGTATCCTTAACTGTGCCAAAAATCTTTTAATTTGTCTTATTCAGTAACAAATACAGGGTCTAAAGGATGGTTTTGAAAAAGAAATTATCTTAGTTAGTGGGACAAGTTCAAATTTAGTGGGTCCAAAAAGCTTGTCCATGTAACTAAGCGTTGGTGACAGTGATTTTTACGTGGGTTGTTGGGTGACTACCCACTATTGATGCTACAATAGGCAAACACCTATTGAAAGGAGGAATGGAGGGTTTTAAAGTCAGGCTACATAATCATTACTGTCTGCTTATGTAGGTCAGAGCATTCCTGTCACAAAGCCCCCACACAACAGAATTGTCAATAAGTAAACATTGCCAGTGATTTTGCAACATAGAGAAGTATAAGAGAGTGTTTTTCTATTCTTGGGTCTTTTGGACCTAACTGCACAGATTGAACTATAAGACTGTCTTCAAGCAGAGTGCTGAGTGCTGACTTGCTTTTTCAGTCTATTAGGTCGTGATCTTTAAAGAGAAAAGGTCACAGAAATATAAAGATCTATTGTCATTTTTGATATGTGCTACATCTAGATGTCATATCAGTCCTGACAGAATGATTGCAGAAAGTGGCCTTTTTTTGTTATTTTGTGTGTATAAAGTGAGATAACTCATTTTGAGGCTCATTTTTTTTTAAAGGGAAAGGGTAGAGGGGTCTTGGGAAAAGAAAGTACCCTTGAACAGGTACACAATGATAATTTTAGTGTCAGATTAAAGTCATCGACTGAGCTTTACATAGATAAACACTGGTTGATGGGTCCTGGGACAAGCCACTGTATTCAATGTGTGTGCCGCTTATGTGTAAATTCCACCCTGGTCTGTTTGTTTAGGGAAGTCTATTGATTTTTAATGACAAATCTCAGAATTCAATGTAGCATTTTTTTTTTTCGAAAGCCACATCATCCTGTAAACCATCATTCTCTATTTACCAATCTTTTTGCAGGGATTTACAGGAATCTTCTGAAAAAGGAAAATATATGTGAATATTAAAAAAAATTTTGGAAGCATAATTTTTTTTTTTTAATGTAAGACAGTTTGAAATCTGCTATTGATTCTTTCTATCTGCTGTAAACAACTATCTTTTTGCCATGGAGATATAAGGAAAGATACCACATAAACATGTTGACATTCTGCGAGTGCCCGATGTGCTGTGGTCGGGTCACTCTCAATCAATAATCATGGCTGTTGTTTCCTGAACACTTCCTCCCCCTCTTTTGGAAGTGAAATCTATTGATTAAATGATTGACAGAGGTTTGTCTTGGAGTGAAGTTGGTTAAGGTTAAACAACGGCTGTTACAGTGTCATAGTATCGACAGATATGAAGTCTGCGGAGCAATGTATATTTGATGAACTTTAAACAATCACCTGTTCAAAAGTTGCAGGTTTCTTACCAGATCTGTCCTTCTAAATCAGCTTTAGATTGAGAACAAAGTGGAGAAAAGAGAAATATTTAAGAATAGATATTTATAATCAAAGGATATTTATAATCAAAAGAAGACTTCCCAAAACGGAAATGAAATACAATCTGAGAGAGATCTATCTATTTGTAGATAAGACTCTCCAGACATCTAGGTAGTTACATAATACATGTATTAGTTATACACTGCTGAAGGGGGATCAGTGACCTGTTAAATCACGGACAACACAGACACAGTTCTCTAAGATAGAAATATTTTATTGTTTGTACTTGAGTCATTGTATAAGAATATAGCACCAGTCATTACCTGTAGGAAGTTTTCTGTTGTCTTAATGGTGAAAAAATATATTTATGTAAAAAGGTTGATAATGATAAATCACAAAGTGATTGCATTATAAGACTGCCTTACTGTGTACCATTGAAGGATCACTGGAACATTTGAAATTCATTGTTTTATATCTCACACCCACACAATCTAAGATAGTAAAATGCACTAAAAGAACTACATATGACTTTGAAATACAAAATAAAAAATATTAAATATTGTTATTCTAAAATGTTGAATATTTTTTGTTTGTCTTTGTAGAATGCAGCAGCACCTAGTCCATTAGGTCAAATGAATCCTCAGGATGGAATGTCTGGGGGGCCAATGCCACCAGGGTTTTTTCCTGTAAGTACATAAACACACTGTCAGTTCAGGATCAAGCATCACTGTCATCACAATATCATGCATTATTGTCATCACATCATTATTCATTTAGCTTGTGTCACAAGAAGGATAACTCTCATGGCCTATCGGTACATTTCAAAGGCTGTAAGAGTTACTTCCCTTCCATAAGACACCCAACAGTTCATACATTACCGCCTCTCATTTTCTGTATCAAACAAGTATTGACTGTTGAATAAAAAAACAGCATTTGGAGTTTTATACTAACATGCAAGGGGAAAAAAATCAAGATTTGAAAACCTGAACATGTAAAAGAGCACCATATTGCACCTGAAACTGCACTTTAAGCACACCTTGAAAGAGGCAGAGGCTGTGTAAGTTGTGTCTAACTGATGGAGTCCTTATATTATCTAGCCTGGAGCTTCTCAACAGTCCCCCCATACCCAGCCACCTCCCAACCACCCCATGATGGGACAGAATCAAGTGAGTAGACTCACCGCCACACCAGTTGTTGTGCCGCTCTCTATATCTATATCTAGTCCAGTAGCTTTCCCTTTCTTTTATTTCCCATCAAGATTTGATATTTTGTTTAGATCAACTGAATTTGTTTTATAATTTCTTACTTTTTAATTTGGTTTCATAATTTTTAGTGTGAGTGTATTTATTTCATTCAAGATTTAAAATATTAATGAAATCTTGCTTCTTCTTTTTTTATTTCTTTTTCAAAATAGATGCTTTTAAAATCAAAAAGAAAAAAATCATGCTTTTTTCAGCAAATCAGATTCAGTAATTGTTGTATGTGTGAGCTTAATCTACATGTTGGCAAAAAAAATGAAAAGCTGTTTTTCAACTAGAATTTTGTTTCTATAGATTTCATAATAACCAAGAGAGACTTCTAACCCTTTAGATAATTGATCTCATTTAGTCGTGTTAACCCTGTGTTTGACTGTATAACTTTGCTTACCGGCTTCTGCTAATCAGTTTGAAGATATTCTCCATGTCGTCTGTATACTCATTACTAAACTAATCACAACAAATGGGAAGTAACTCTATATGGCTTCAATTACATCTTCACAAAAAACAAGGGTTGTCTCTCTTTTGCAGGAGATTTTTTTTTTTAATAAAGGAACCTTATAACAATCTTTGTTTTGTTTCTTCATGGTTGGCAAAAATCCTTTGAAGGATGTTTATAAATTACCAGTATTGTTAGAGGAGAACATATTTATGAGATAACTGGGAACTGCTGCCTGTCGAAGTCACAAAGAAAAATAACCTGTCATCGTGTTTATAATGAGCTTGTTTTTCTGCACACTAGAGAAGTTGCTAAATTGATTTGGAAAGTAATTGAATATCTGGAAGAGAAAAGGGTAATTTAACATTGAATTGAATAGAAAGTAAATTTGACTAGGCTGTAGCTATCAAATTTAGTTTATCAACATCCTTTTAAGTTAAGTGCTGAAGGGGAAAAGAGAACCTTCATTTTGGTTCAGACATAATTCTGGAACTGTTTGTTGATTAGGCTTAGAGAGACATTGAGAAAATAAATGTATACCAATTATCAGTGGGTGTTTTGGCTTCAAAGACACTCAAAATAAAGTATAATTGGATTTGAGTTTGTTTGCACAGGCCTTACCGAAAGCAATTAATTGAAAATAATGGTGAAGAAGTTTTGAGTAAATATTTTCACAAGAGTGTGTTTCACTGATGTATTTGGTAATGACAAATTGAAGACAGAAATTTGTAAAACTCGTAGAAAATAGAATTTGGAGAGTAGTATGGTTTGACTACAAAGCTATGTAAAAGGGGGTTGGATATATTGCAGGAAATTAGTCTTGAAAGTCCATTAGCCTAACTCAATTGAAGGCTGCTTTAAATTATTGCTTTGAACATGAGAAATAAGATAGACTTTCTGGGTTGGTGAGAGATTAAGAATGGGAAACCAATGTGTGCTATTGCATTTTCAAGGGTTCCCAGGAATGTATAATTAGGCAGTGCAAGTTACAAGATTAATAGGGAAGAAAATGAAATTTCAAATCAATTTTCCCTACAGCTTACTAATCACTTTGGAAAGGAGACTTGGTAATATCTTCTTTCACTAGGTTTGTGAAATGGAAAAAAAAATCTATCATTTCCAATATGATAAGAGGAATTATTTCTCACCCTAATAAAAGAGGGAGAATATTAATCCCTTTGAAATAACAGGCGAGATTTGATTATGAACCTTGCAGTTATGAATTGAAGCGTTGACTTACCAGGTTCTTTGATCTGACCCAGATTTTCTTTGATATGAAGTCCCAAGGCAAATTTTATTACCTGAAACACAGGAACACAAGTCGTCATGCATTTTTCAGGCTTATTACTAGTAGTTTTATGACCCATTAAAAAGGATCGAAAACAATATTAAATGTAGGATTGGAGATGAGGTTAACCAAATAAGTTGGAGTGTTTGCAAAAATTAAAGTTGATTTCTTCAATGAAAAACACTTGGGTAAAGAAAGAGCTAAGGATAATGGTGAGGGCATGAGCCATTGGGAAAGATGGACTGCGTTTTTCAGAAAATACATTCTTTGAAGCAAAGGTGCTTCTGTTCTCTGGAAATTGCAATGTCAAGAAAAGAACTTGGACTGCATGGGAAGTATTCTCTGCCAGTAAATATAAAAGATGGATAGATTTCCAGCACCCTCTTCCCTTAAGTGATTTGTGATCAATGGTACAAGTTACAGACCATGTAAACCTTTGTATGGAAGAAAGGTATAATACATAGGGGATCTTGAAGGCTAGTCTGGAATGGTCATACAAGGCAATGTCTCTGCCATCGGAAAGAGTTTACCTGAAATTCAGAACGTTTATCTTGGACAATGAAATAGAGGTGTATTAAGTCTAGGAAATTAGCTTGTCAGGGTATATCATTTACATGGATGAATGGTGTTGGGTAGATCTTCAAAAATTGGCTCATATGTATGCACTGGGCCGGAAGATATACATGATTACCAAATTACAGCCAGATTGAATTTCATAATTGTAATGACCATATTCTATTCAAAGTGCCATGGAGTAACTCAAGGAGTTAAAGCATAGGCCTGATTGTGAGGAGAGAAAGGCGAATGAAAATTTTATCTCCATATAATTTATGTATGGAATATAAAATGACAGTAGCTTTCAAAGTTATCCCATTTCATACTGACACTGACTACTTTTAGGGAGATGAAAAACAGTAACTACAATTAAAATCTCATGAATATTTAGTGGGGGGAAAAAACGAAGGATCACATTGATTGGTGGGGAAAATGTCATTTATTTATTGAGAATTATTTACGACGCAATAGGAAATATGGCTAAACTTTAGAAGTATTTGATTTATATTTGATGTTTCTGATCTCTTTTTAAGGAAATAAAGATGAATTATTGCATATTTCTTCGATACAAAAAAATGCTTGTGATTAGAGGGTGGGTAATATTTAATGTCTTTTGCAATGTTATAGTCCAGCTTAAAACCATTAACATACCTGTGACTTTTAGGAAATTAATTATGTACAGGATATGGCATGTATGGACGGCTTTTAGAATGAGCTTTATGATACGTGGACAGTTTTGTGAATTATGGGCCATAATGTATGGAGAAATGGTTTGCATCTCTCAGAGGGATTGAGAAATTGATACTAGAGCTAACAGTGGCCTGATTGGAAATCTCCACATGTTTTATACAGCAAGGATTACATGAACAGATTAGATGGTTTTTGATTTTATCACAAAGTTTTCTGACATTCATGAAATGCTGCATTTTGTTATGAATTTTTTTTAGCAAGAAATCTCAATTGTTGGTGATAATGCTGAACAAACTTCAAAAGACAAACAGAAATCAATTTGTCAATGAAGAATATTCCATTGTCATTTATTGAAAAAGGAGAGGAAATTATAAGAGGTTTAAACATTAGAGCTTTGAAGAGTTGATTGGTAGGAGAGATGCATTTCTAGAATTGCTGCATGATTGAGGAGGGAGGAGAGAAAATTTCCTATCTTAGAAATGTCAGTTGAAGAAATCAGTTAGCTGGAAAAAATGATTGAAAATATATTGAGATCAAGAAGATGGGGAAGGAATATTGGATATTATGAAAAAAGTAGTGGAAAGCTGAACAATGAATCTCTCTTACATGTGCATGTACCAAAAATCTCATCTGTTGAAAATCTCTTGCTTCAACAGAAAAGCTTTTCTTCAGTAAATCACATTATCATTCTACATCCAGGGGTGTAGCAATGAAATATTAGGTATGAAAAAGATAACTGTCAGCCAAGCCAAGAATGATCACTAATAATGGCTGGATCCTTTTCATTAGATGAATGGGTTACTTTATGGCTTTGACGAAGATTTACCTCTCTCATGCTGGTTCTGTTTTGATCCATTACATAGCAATATATGTAATGGATTTAGGTATAATTTATTAGTCTGCAAGTAGGGTGCAGGGCCTTCAATAGCTATAATTGGGAAAAACCACAAAATATCAGGATATTAATTGGAAATCTTACCTCTTTTTAGCCTCAGTGATGAAGTGCTGTTGAAATTATCAGTCTTTGTACTGGCTTGAATTAAATTCCTCATTGAATTTCATGCTAGATTTCCATTGCATAATCACAAAATCCCCCCAAAAGTAGCAGGACATATTGCACATATATATTCCTAGAATTGAATTCAGAAGACAAGGTGTTCCCCCAACTGCCTTCAGAGATAAAACCCAGGAGTGGTTTCTCTCCTTTGAAAAGGGTGCATGATTAGGAAGTTGATTTCTTGTTCGCATAATCCAAAAAGTAGAGAGATCACACTGCTAGCTGTCTCAAAGGAATGCACTTTTCATTAAATTTCATGATGAATTTGATGAGGGGGCCAGCACTGTTGTCCTGATGAATAGGAACAGAGCCTCCTTCATGCCAATAAAGTTGATGAGCCACTCACTGGTCTGAATTGGGATCAGTTGAAGTTAGTCTGATCTGTGTGTCTCTCTCTCTTTCCCACCCAAAATACAGAAAGGAGTTGTTTTCCCATCTCCAAATATGTCCTCTATGCGTGGTTGTCTCTTCAATGGCTTTTGTCTTCTGTGATCAGTTTTGTGGATAATTGCTGAAATATTCATGTCAGCCTTGTCAGCTAAGCAGAACATAATTAATCCTTTGGCACGCTGGGGCTTCTCTGTTCCAAGCCTGTTAAACGAGAGGACTACAGGATATGAAACTGTACACACTCGCACAGAGGATATCAAAGAAAGAAGGGGGTTTTCATCTAGGTTCTGCAGTTAACTGCAAAATAGGTCTGAATCAAAAGACTCAAAGTAGCAGAGCAAAGGTGCCCTGTTGTTAAATATATATTAGTTTCTGTGCAGTCCTTTGATGTTGCCTACTTTGGCAAACAGAAAAGCCCCTTATTGTTTGTTATTGTGAGTCCTTTTTAACAATCCATTTAAAGCCTAAATACACAAAATATCCCCATTCCAGAACCAATATATAACCATACAATATAGATATACATTATTGACCATTCCCAAAGGATTTTCCAAAGGTTTTTTCCTCTTGGAGTAGTTTCGGATTCGCATGATTCTTGTGATTATATTGTCTGTGTTTCGGCTTTAGATTCTCCTCTTTTTATTAGACCACTATCAAAGTAGCAACTTATAATCAAATGGTTTTTGAAGTGATTTGCATCCTTATTGCTATCTTGAAGCAAACTCATCAAGAATATCAATTTACCCAGATGAATACACAAAGTATGGGCTGCTGTGCAAGGAGTTATTAGCTTTCAAGATTTGGTTGCCATTAAATTTATGTCTCAATGAAGCAGCTGCAATAACTATTGCCTGCAGCTCCAGTATATATATATGTATATGGGAAGAGTCCTACAATGTTTATCTCTCTTTGCCACTCTGAAGTGGGTTTTGAAAGTCACTAAAAAGTTGTCTACTCTTATCTTGATGCCTATGACATGAAGGCATTAGCAAATAAAGGGATGGAAAATGATATATTTGTGAACAGTCTCTCCCCAATCCATTCCCCCTAACTCATCTGCGATCTCAAAACACACCAATTTATCACAGCAGTACAAACAGAGGGGCAATTGCTCCTTTTATCTGACTAAGAGTTCTTAAGGTTTCCTTTCTATCATGTTACTCAATGCAAATAAATTGAAACAGTAAAGATGCTTACCTTTTAATCAAAATTGAAGCCAAATCGTTTCCAGCAGTTGTGTCTCCTATCATTGGTTAGGGCAACATGGTTGTCATGGAAACAGATCCGACCTCTGACCTCTGAAGGACAACATTCGTGCAGCTGGAAAATTGGACACTGTTGGGTAGAAACTTGTGATAGAAACCAACTGGAGGAAGATATCTACTAAACTGCTGTGTTTCCCCTAGCATTCTCACCCCCTCTCTCGTAAATGGCAGTAATTGCATAGTTTACGACACAAGATACATTTAGCATTGAAACTTAGTCTAACTTGAGTAAGCTTGAGAGATTCATATCAAATTTTCATTACTGAACATCCATAAATTTCTAAGCTTTTCGTAAATGCGTAATTCAGAATATTAAAGGGTTTTTTCGTGATTAAATAGTGAAGCTTGAATGTCGATTTTATTAAAAGATGTTATCAACAGAGAACTATACAAACATATGTCATTATACACTTCCAAGGGCAGATAGAATGAACACTTTGATTATTAAATTACATTGTCAAACAATATCAAGGCTTTTTTACCAGTCATAATTATGGGAAATTCTCTCTTTTTTCATTCTTCTCTTCAATTTCCTTTCCCAGTGTGTGCTAAAATTGAAGTGTTGTTGAAAATGAGGGTTTATCTCCTAAAGGGAGAATTATTTGATAAACACTGTGTGACAACAGAATATGTGATTTGAATATAGTCAAAGATTTGATTCTGCAGTAATGTGTCTGCATTTTAAAAATCTAATTTGAGAACTGATTGCTTTGGCTCAGATTTGATGAATGTTATCTTCTGCTTGTCTTAACACAATGAAAAGAACCTCCTTTCTATCTTTGCTTAGTATCTTTCCTGTGAGGTTTTAATGGAAAAGAGGAAACTAGAGAGTTTTCAAAGACTATTATTCAGTCATAATTTTCAGAGGATAAGAAGAGACTTTAGAAAGTTATTGGTCTCTCAACTGCAAAATCCAGCGCACCAAATTGTAAAAATTCTCCATTGGATTGTAGATTAGGCGTAACTTGTTCTCATGCAGAGTACCGTCCTTCCCCTATGATATTCATATTATAATTAAAAAAGAAATATTTAAGAACTATCCCTTTATGTAAACAAGGAAATAATTTAAGACATCTGCCGAAACATGGTTGAATACACTGTCGCCTGTCTGCCATGCATAGATGGGCTTTTGGCGGACAAGTTTCTGAATGGAAACGTAATCACATTTGATAAAAGAAATTCTGCACCACTTTATAGCCGGGAATTCAAAAACAATCCTCAGGTTGTCCTTGTTGTGGAGATAACTGATGCTTTTAAGTGTTACATAATAGCCAGTTGTGATGCAGAGGGGAAAAAGGTAATTTTGTCAGGGAACAAGTATCATTTTCTGCTGCAAATGAAAAAAATGCCTAAAGGACAAAATGGCACAAAAAAACTGAGAAGTACAAAAACTCACCTTCCAGATCCAGCTAATGGATTTGCCAGTTTTGTGTTCCTCTAACATACAGATGGCAAAATTTCATCTTTGGCTTGCACCAGAGTCACATATGCTGCAAGATTTTAATCTGTAATGCACCAAGAGGTCCAGCTAATCCCTATAGATAAAGCAACACAAGCTTTCCAGAGATCACACAAGAATAATATACAAAGGGAAGACTATAGCGGGTTTGATCATTTTTCTTCCTTAACCTTCCTGTGTTCTGAAGGTGGTTTGATGAATTTGCTCCTAAACTGCCTTCATAAGACAATGCAGGGTTTTGTTTTTTGATATTAAAATGTAAATGAATGGTTATTTACATGAATTAAAACTCATGTAAGGTAGTCGTTATCATAAATTCTCTCGGGCAAGAAAATAATTATTCAATACATGCAGTCTAATTGTCGTAAACTGTCTTTCATGTAAAGTAAGATTTTGCGGGTTGACTTTTGCATTAAGAATTCAGAGAAAGCCAGAAAAACCAGTCTGAGAAGACTTGTTCTGGTTTTGAAAATGAAATAGCAATTTTATTATGATTACAAGGAAATAGTATTTGCATACTTATAAAGTCTAACTTATATTAAATATGATGACAATGAAGATTTTATAATTAAGCTCACCAATCAAAGATGTTGCATCATGAATTTAAAAAACGAGAAACCACAGTGTCTTTTAGTTTACAGGAAATCATTATCATTTTTCATTAATTGCTTAATTTATCTATTTTTATAAATTATATGTTTACTTGATTGTTCAATTTTAATTGAATGAAAAATAAAAAATTTGCATGATTATTTTTAAATTATCAAGAATTTCATAGTGTACTTACAGCCGTCTGCATTGTATATTTCTTTTCCTTTCAGGCTTTCATGTCTCCAAGATACCCGGGTGGGCCAAGGGGCCCAGGGCCTGTTCGAATGCCACCCAATCAAGTTGATTTCAATGTAAGTTTTTAGTCAATGGCACTGACAGATGAGCTTTTCCTTCTATCTCCCTATCGTCCACAAAGAACTCTTTCACATCTCTCTATCTCAACAAGAAATGGAATGTTTATATTATCAGTTTATGTTTTCAAAGAGAGATGTTATGTAAATTGTAAGGGCAAATCTTTAAATTAGTAAATCTGGGAAGATAAATGATTTTTGAATTCCAAAATGCCTGCTGAAGACTTCCTGGGGAAAATGGGTTGGGGTTTTTCAACAGTCATGATGTCACGTATACTCGGCAATAATCCATCACCGATAACGCAGCAAGGTTCAGTACCAATAACTGTAGGAGGGAGGCTCAACAAAAAAAGTGTGATATCGGTGTCACTCTAGTTTTTGCCATGCCTTTAGGATGAGGCAACCACTTTTTTGTGGTACAGATGTCTCTTGTATGTTTAAAATATAAAGATGTAAATACAATTTATTATTTATGATTATTTTTTATGAGGGGACTATTTTTCTTAAAAAACCAGTGTACGAAATAGGCAGTTTCATACCTGGCAAACCACAAATTGATTTTTGAGATAGATGGTCTTTTTGCTGGTCTCTTTCAAGTAATTGGGAAAAGACTAGAATTTAAATTAACCTTTTGAGATGGAGTAAAAAAAAAAACTGTTTAATTGATTGAAGCAACTTTCATGAAAATGGGTAACAACTTTGTGTTTGATTTTCCAGACACCAGGAAGTGGTTCAGGCCCCATAATGCCTAACAGCATGGAACCCAGACCAGGTCAGTACAGAAGAAAAATCCACTTACCACATTCATCCCAAAAAGTCTCTCACAAATAAACAGTTCCTTCAAAAGACAGTCTGCCCTGTGTAACTCAGCTTAGTAGTTTGAAATAAGGAGATTTTTTTATGACCTTAAGGGTTAAATAAATGATAATGATACCCACTGTGGTTTAAAGAACTTTTATCATAAAAAATTCATGTGAGGTTGTGCTTTGAAAACTGCAATAAAAATTTAGTGCAGAATAAAGAAAGAGGAAAAAAAGAAATATTTTAGTGTATGTAGTGCACAAACAACAGTCTCAGGATTTGATTGACTCGTAACAAGATTTTGTTTTTTGTGTTGCTTTCTGTAATGAATGTGGTACAATATTTTTGTGTGTGTATGTCATTTAATGTTCAATGTATTGACTAAATAATAAGGCAATAACACGTTATGTTTTTTCTCTCTTTTTTAATGCAGCAGATTTTGCTGGTAAGTCCGTTGTATTCTGTAAGGTTTTAAAGAATTTTTGATATTATTTTTCCCCTCCTATTTATTTTCACGATATTCTTTCCCAAGTGTTCTGGTGAATTTACCCCGAGATTGACGTGTATGGAATTATCTTGTATCCAATATTTTACTAAACCTCTCCCTTCAAGACATTAGTATCTTCACTCTAACCATGCACACAACCCCTCTAGATGATTCCAAATGGCATTGATCACCCAGGATTTTTTTCTTTGGAAGTTGCAAAACCAAAAATTGGTTTCTCTGTAATGTGGTGCACCTATTTGACATGGCATCAGGACAATTCAAGCTTGAAATGGCTCTGTCAGTAGAATAATTGCAGGCCTATTGATCATGGGGGCTTGAAAAAGTTTTTTACTGATATTGCAAGAGAACTGTTAATGAAGAAGTGTTCCATGTGATTTCCACCAGGACTTCCCTTGTTTGGGGGGATGTTTTTACCTTTGAATAACAAAGTGTATAGCTAACATGCTACACCATTGCATAACAAATTGGACAGAATTACAACTCCCTTGCCATTAATCCCAGGAATTTAATTAGTGGCAAACAGTTTGCAATGCCATTAGCATAACCAATGGTACAAATCCCCACCCATCTTCAAAGCTGCTACATACCAAAATATAACAATATGTGGTAAAGACATTTGAAAATAGATCTCTGCAGTTCATTTAAATTTGGCAAAAATGAAAGGAAAGCAAAGAGAAATTGATCTGTTGAATGTTTCATCCAGGTAATTGGAATTGAAAATTGGTGTTTTTTTACCATTGGCAAACAACAATCAAAACTTGGACAAAAAAGTGAAAGTTTGCATCACTAATTACTGTTAAAAGTTATTACTTGGGAAAAAATTCTGGGAAGTGTGAAACGGAAATTACCTCCGCAGTCCTGTCAACGAGGATGAAAATCGTTCTTGGATGGCAATCTGCCTGCAGATTAGCCAGACAGATAAAGGCCTGATGATTATGATGTTTGTGAAATTCTTATTACAAATTTTATATGACAATCTGAAGCTAGTGGAAGCCTTATAATCAATATAGATGTATCCAAAATGTTTGATCTATAGTCACAAATATAATTGGCAATGGAAAGGTGCAAGATTACCTGGCATACAATCTTTGCTGGGTGTAGATTTATGTACTAGCCTTTTGGGCATTCTGCTGGTTTCCTTCATAGCTAGTTAATGACTTGGACAGGACAGGAAATCTTTGATGCATTTTCCCACCACCTACTATATCCTTCTACCATTAAAATCAGTCTGATAGTTTTGATAGAATCTTTGAGCATCCCTTATGGCAGTACTTTTGGTCCAGTATTCAGAGATAGAATAGCAGTTAAATACCCAGAAAATGTTGCTAAAATTATGAAGACCCATTATTATTAGAGTAGTGTAGTTCAAAATCCTCCTGTCTTCCTGCAACTTTATGACTGGTGTTTGTTATGACACTACACATGGGTCATCAAACAATCTTATGTGAAATCTTTAGTTCAGAAAAGTCTTTTATGAGCAGAAGTTATTCACTAGAGCCATTTATGTTTGAAGTTTTTGTCTTGGTCCATTAAGTTTACAACTGAAAATTTTCAACTCCAGGAGCACAACTCAGGACAAGAAAGCTAAAGGTTCCTCAGATCAAAGGGTTGTTTAGTATATAAAGTAGCAATTCCATCATGTTTCATCTTCCCTCACTTTAGATCACTCAATATATGGTTTTCACATTTGGAGGTTGTGGGTTGAAAACATTGTATACCTTAGAGACCTAGCATTTGTATGAAAATGGCTCAGATTGTGATGCATTAGGATGAAATCTGCCACGGTAATGTAATTTCTGCAATTCAAGTACAAGCAAATGGAGGCAAAGTGATACAGAGAACTAACTAAAGCATCAGTAGGTTTCTGTGCAAGAAACTGTGAAATGAAGCTGTTTCCCTATAATTTATTG
>NC_069120.1:42293744-42331244 GCF_025612915.1 Magallana angulata | reverse complement strand
AGGTGTCCATTACAAGAACAAGTTTTGCATGCTCGTTACACTTTGTGAAAGGGTTCTCTTTCTTTTGCTGCTTTTCGTCAGAAAGCAAATCTTTCTTTCCCTGTGAAGTATACAGTCTACTAACTTGAAATGGGTATTGAGTAAACATCTTTCTGTCTTTTTGTGTGATAATGTGATTTATCTCCCGTTCAATCCTTTTACTTTATGATCACAACAAAATCCTGCCTTTTTTTTTTTTTTATTAGAGGTGGGAAGGGGGGGGGGAGAGATATTTTGCAAGCAGTTTATAATGACAGTGTGAAATCAAATAGGGAAGAAAAGATAAAAAGAAATTGGTCTGTTTGAACTGCCGCAACAAATAATCAAACAGATTCCTCTACTTCACTTTGATGATTGCTGAAATTACTTCTGTCAATAGCATGCCCCTAAAAAAATTATAATATAAATTGATTGTCAATTGGGCTTTCAATGGAAATCCCTTGTTTGGTCCTGACAATTCATATCTGGCAGGAAATTTTATTTTTAATAGCAATTCATCATTTAAAGAATTTTTTTAGTTTCAAATGAAAGACTAGTTTTTCAGGGCAATATCCATTAAGCCCAGTTTTTATTCTCAGTTGAATTCAATATTTATGATACAAAAACAAGATACTCACCTTTTAAATTGGTTTGATTTTTATGTCCATGATATCACAGAGAAAAATAACTTTTTTTCTCATTGGAAAAAAAAACAAGCAAGAGAAGTATTATTTTCCATCATGATTAATGTATTGGAAATTAGAAATCCAATAAAAAAGCCATCTCTCATATGTATGTACATCCATGATTGATTACTGGCCTACAACACAGAGAAATAAAAGTCTGTTGTATAAAGTATGAAATGAATGAAACTATGATCTCAGACAGTGTTTTCTGACAGGTTTTGTGAAGCATCTGGGAACACCTATGTGTGTTGATGACAGCCAGTGGAATGGATAGAATCGGGAATTCCTTTCCTAATGGACACCTGCCCCCAAATCTCCCACTATGCCCTTTGATGGCTTCTTGATAAATCACACACTTTAGAAAATTACTCAGTTCCGAGAATAACATGGTTGTTTTGAAGACCGTCTGCTGCAGGGCTGCGTTAGTAGTCCGGGGTATCTCTTCCTCCCCATGTATCTCTGATAGGGGAGGTTTGCGTCTTCTCAAAATGCCAAGAGGATTTCGTTCTCCCAGCAATGACAAAAACTGATTCCTGTGTATCACATGTGATCTTTTCTCGCCAAATGTGGGTTTTCTGCTTGTATTGCTTATCTTAAAGCCCACTTGCCAAACACTCCATAATCATAAAAAAGGGAGAGAGGAGCCTCATTAAAATACTCCCTCAATCTGAGTGAAGGGTAAATCTGTGCAAAGGTAAAATTAAAGCATCCATTCCAACACGTCACAGTGTATTTATGACGGAATGATCATCGTCTGTTTGCTTAATTTGCTGCTTGTATTATCTCCTCTGATGCTACTTGAAATGAGACATCACAGGGGCTGAGAAAACCAATGAAAACCAATGACAAACCCACAGAGGACCAAAACATAGCTTTTATGTAGTTTTCCTTTTTTCTGTCCCAAGCAGAAGATAGATTGTGAGAGATTTTGTTCTTCAGTATCTATAGAGCCACAAGATACCACTTTTATCCCTTTCAGAACTAATTAACAGTTTTTGTATTGCAAGGTCTTTCCCCATTCATTAATGCTTGTGTCTATAATCATGCCTATCACAAGATTTTGATTGCATAAGATTATAAGATCAATCATGTTAATAGTTTTCCTGTTCACAGTGGTTTTGATGAATGTCTTCAATTTTAATTTGCTTCAAATTATGGCAGAGGAAATGGTGTATGAGGGATAAGGTTCTCTATAATGATGTGTTTAACCAAGGTCAAGTGAATACAATTCTTTATTGCTGTGTTCTTTGCTTTACTAGGTCATCCTGGTATGGGTCCAATGGGGCCTAGGATGCCACACGGAAGAATGCCAGGACCCATGAATCCAGTATGTAGTTTATTGAAAAATAAATGGATAAAATTATGATGATAACATACTTGGCAGAAAAAATATCGTTTGTCTTTATAGAGGTGGAAATATCCAATGCGTGTGTACATTAATTGCTTTATTGATGTTTTCAGTATGATTCATTAAGTTACGGCGGTATGCGAGGTCCACCACCAAATAATATGGGTCCTGTCGGGCCAGGAATGCCTCCTATGTCTATGTAAGTACAGTGATGAAAGGGAGATAACTCTAGCTAAAGTTATAAAATGGGTGAATTTCTTTATAATGGAGTAAGGGAGATAACTGATTTTGCGAACCAATTTATCAGAAGTGAATTGAGAAATGGTCATCGTGAATAAAAAATTGGTTTACAGTAATTCTTTATCTTGTTTCATTGTGAAATTCTGTGTGATTGCAGGTCAGGGGGACAGGGCAGTCGGCCTTGGGCACCAACCACATCATCAGTAAGTGAAAGTGTTGTAGAGAGGACCGCGTAAACTGAAATGTTAATTTCATTGTCAAAACGTTGATAATTAAATTTGTTGAAAAGCTCAGTGTGAAGAGAAATGATTTTTAACAAATATCTTTCTATTTTAGATAAATTACTCATCAGCATCACCAGGAAGTTATAATGTAAGTGTCAAAAACTCAGAACTGTGAACCATTTTAGTTTTCTCATCTTGAACACATATACCAGTAATTTATATCGGCCATAGTTAGATTACAAATCTTTGGTGTTTAAAGATTATTATAAAAACAAGCATCACTGTTAGAGAGGAAATTTTTCACCAGTCATATTTTCACCCAAATGACTACAATTGTCAATGGATTTTCTAGGAAAAAACAACTGTTTCATGGCAAATTTAAAGAATTAATTTGTACAAGTGCAATTTGGTGGAAATAGCCATGCATACTGTGTGATGCCACATTAGATGTTTTGATAGTAAAAAAATTGCACAAATATACATTATGTAGGTGGTATTAAGTGTTTGCTGTGTCTTTGTAGGGACCTGGAGGAGGAGGGCCCCCTGGAACTCCCATCATGCCAAGTCCACAAGGTATGACCCCTGATAACCACCCCCTCCCACCCCCACCCCCCCAAAAAAACCTAGGTCACTCACATTATTACAAAAAAAAATTTCTTTTTTTAAGAAAAAGATTGTTTAAAATTTATGAGAAACCTTCTGTAAATTTTGATTTTGAAATAAATGATGTATTTGGAAAAAGGAACATTTTCGTTAATGCAAGCGGGTTAGTTGTCCCTCTATGTGCGGTAGGAGAGTTCAAAGTTTGGATTTTGTATGGTTGAAGTTTATGAAGACATCAAGTCACTGAGAAGCTCCATTCTTGCAATGTATATGTACATTTATCTATTCTCTTACAACGAAGTTGTAGGAGTTTTAATAACATGCATGTTTATTTGAGGTATAGGAAGATAGATAGAAATTATCTAATCATATTTTGCATGAAATTTTGAAAAAATCGACATGTATGAACAAGATTTGAGTAAAGATGGGACGTGTTTTGGCAGGAGGGAGGTTGATTTGTGTATTATAAATTCTCTGTAGGATCTCAAGGGCCATTTTCTCCTGCCAGCCATCAACGAATGAGCTCAAGGCCAGGTGACTACATCCCCAACGACAACATGCCGGGTACTGCACTGCTTTCAGACTGAATTCCATTTCTTTTTTTTTCAAACGTTTTGGTTTTTTTTAAGTGTGCCTTTTTCCATAGCTTAATAGGAACATTATTTTCCTCATTTTCATCCATTTAAGATCATATATCAAATCACCTTGTTTTGTTCTTAACACTCAGTTTGGTTTGATATAGATTACTTTTTTTTTTCAAAATGCTCTATTTTCAAAATGACATAGAAAGAAATTTTTCTGAAAGCATGTGGTACATGCTTGAAACTTCTTGCAGCATATGTAGATTAGAATACTGATGCATCTGACATCCAGGTTTTTATATCCAGTGGGCATTTGGCACTAGTTTGTAACCAAGTAACATCATAATGCACATGGACAGTAAATGTTGTTGATGTAATCTGTCCTTGACATCACAATTTGACCTTGACCCCTAATATATCATTAAAACTCCAAAATGTTATGAAAAGCATACCTAGCCCTGAAATATTCTTATCTTCAGTTGTTTGTTTTTGTTTATGTTAATAACAATTTGGTAAAAATTTATGTTGCCAAAAATTCATAGCCACAAGGCACATCATCCCTCATCGCTCATTTGTCCATATGTGTTCCAGTAGATATCATCAAAACTGCGGATATTTAAGGATTAAGGATGAGAAATACAATACTCAATATGCAAACTCTGAGATTTTGTGATTATTCTTTAACAAATAACTATATAGCCTGCTTGCATATCTCTGCATGGAAAAAATATTTTTCATCAAAGATCTGAGTGTCATCAGAGTATATTTCTTTCAAAATAAACAATGCAGAGTGTTGAACATAAACTTGATACTATTGTCCGACTAACAAGATGAACTAGCCTGCCACGCTTAGACTGCTGTATTTCTCTGACTGTGTTTTTTCTCCTTTCTTGTTTCCGCTACTCAGATGATGTTGAACCACAAAAGATGCTTTGTTTAGGTAAGAGAAACCCCAAGTCAAACGGTTTCTGTGCAGTGGTTAAACATGGTTGACCCAGGCTATTAATGAATGTATTGACTTCTTTCCAATGCTT
Source organism: Magallana angulata (assembly GCF_025612915.1). NCBI lineage: Eukaryota > Metazoa > Mollusca > Bivalvia > Ostreida > Ostreidae > Magallana > Magallana angulata. The sequence continues at coordinate 42,326,510 of NC_069120.1, read as the reverse complement.
CTCAGTAGCTTTTGTGATATTTGGAAAAAAATAATCATTCTACGGGTTTTGCAATACAGAAGGAAATGGAAATTGTTTTGATTCATATTATTCTTTTATTTTGTTTTATATCTTGTTTTTAAATGATGCAAATACCACAAAACTTTGGAACATATTTTTTTCTTAACGAGTCTTTTTTTTTCTGCTTTTGCACTGTGACACGTGTCAATAAGGTTGCATGAGTCACCATTACAATTTTACAAACAATGTGGTAATTGGTTGAATAACTTTTATAATAGTTTGAGATAACAAAGTTGTTGGAATTTTCTTTTGCTTTTAACATATTGTGCAGTACTGTAACTCATTTCTTGCAGATTTCACCATCTGTTGTTATGCATTACAAAATGTTAAAGAATTTGTTGATCTCTATTCTGATCTATTGATTCTGTCAAATTTTGATCTACCATTAAAATGCATGGTTGCATGGAACATTGCATGGATGGCATGCCACAATCAGAAATGTTCAAATAAAATTGTTTGGAAGGAAATTAAGAATCATGAGTCTTTTTGAATAAACAGTCATAAGTTTAGTTCATTCATATTTTAACAAGTTGATCCTTGTTCCCTAGGAGTGACATAGGATCTGTATTCATCCAACAAGGACTCACATAGATAGCTTATATAATATTGATATCACGCAATATGCCACTTATAATCTAATTAATTGCAAAACAGGACAAAATTTTTATTGATATCCAAATTAATTATCTGCTATATTGAAATTTTCTTTAAAATGCTCCTTTGCATATAAAGAAAGAAAAGGAAACTTTGAAAGCATTTTGCAACTGCATAAAATGAACCAATAATATGCAATACTGTGTTGATATCATTTTAGTGTTATGGATAAATTAAAACAAAAAAAAATTGTCCTCGCTGATTTTAATTTTCAGTTTTAATGTGAAACTACATGTATATATTTACAGATTCTACAAATTCAGGAGATGGAATGTATGGTATGATGAAAGGTGGTCCAGGATTACCAGGCATGCCAGGGGTAAGTCAGGGCACCTGTTGGGGAGTTCTGGGTTAAGTTAATGCACCTGTTGGAAATTCTAGGGGTATGTCAGGGCTTATGGGAGTTTCATAAGTTAAGTCAGCTAGGGCACCTGTTAGGGACTTTCACAGGGTAGTCCTCATTTACACCTGTTAGGGACTTTCATAGGGTAGGTCAGGGCACCTGTTAGCGACTTTCATGGGGTAAGTCAGGGTACCAGTAAGTCAGGGCACCTGTTAGGGACTTTCAGGGGTAAGTTGGGGTTCCTGTAGAGACTTTCATGGAGTAAGTCAGGGCACCAGTTGGGGACTTTAATGGGCAAGTCGTGGCTCCTGTTGGGAAGTTCATGTTGTAATTCAAGGCACCTGTTTTGTGGTTCAGAGGTATGTCAGGGCACCTGTTGGGAAGTTCTTGGTGTAAATAAGGGTACCTGTTGTGAGATTTAAGAGGTTAGTTGGGAGTAAAAGGGGTAAGTCAAGTCCCTGTTGGGGAATTTTGTGAGTAAGTCAGGGCCTCTGTGGAGAAGTTCTCCATGTTAGGGCATTTGTTTGGAGTTAAAGGGATACATTAGGGCACCTGCCAACCCAGTTTATTTAAGTATCAATTCTTTGGCTATTAACTTCATACCTTATAAGATAGGTCATCAGTTTGAAATCTCTAAAGGCATATTTAAGAGGTAGTTGTTTACAGGCAACTAATCACAATTTGTGATCATAATTTATAAAGTTAAATCAATTTTTGTTATCCATGATATTTTACATGCCAGCTACTTTCTAATGTTTTAATAGAACTCAGTTGAAATGATGACCTAACCGTGAACATTAACATATTTAAATGATAAAATGCTATCTTAGGTGATTTGTGCAGGATGTAGAGGTAGCTGCATTACAGAAAAAATTAAGGATTTTTTTTTTGCAATGATCGCTATCTTTATAGTGACATAGTCCAATTGAATCATTGAAGGTTGCCTTTTATTGTTTATATTTACATCTTTATCGTAAAAGGTCATTGATTTAATCATAAATATTAGGTAAAAGTAAATTATTGTCAGTGTAATTCAGGACGTTAGATAAAAGAAATAGGCAAGTTGTCTTGTATGGGAATTTGATTCTGACAACATCATAATTATTCTGTGCAGTTTGTGATTTGTCTTAGGTTGTCAAATGTTTCAACTAATCCATAAACTGGCAAGACTTGATCATGTAGATTTAATCCGTTTCATTTTCTGTAACAATGTGAATTACAATTGGCTTGCTTAAGAAACATAGGAGAAAATACACAATGAGTGTACAATTAAATGTATGTTCATAATGTCTGCATGCGATTTATTTCAGCAGTTCCCTGGGATGTCCGGCGGGCCTGAGGGAGGAATGGGCATGGGTCCAGATATGGGTCAGGTTATGAATGGTGGTGAGTAGTTAACAAGGGTGGAGAAATTGTTACTCCCCCAGATATAAGTGGTCAAACACTGCTATCATATAAATGCATTATTGGACATGGAAGTCAATAGGAACTAAGGCTATTTTTGTGTATATATGTATGTTTTAGATAGAATACTGGTGAGACTTTTTTCATCGCTTTGTCAAAATTAATCAAGAATTGGCTTGTACTATTTAGATATTCTGTATGCTTAGTACATGTATTACCTTTATAACTTGGAAATTATGTATAACAACTTATTAATATGTATGATATTTATATTCAGTACCACAAATCAAGATATAAAAAAAATAATTTAAAAAGTCCTAAGTAGATGGTGATCAATGAGTTAGGTATATCTGACCATCTGTCATTTCCAGGTGACATAGATGGCATGAAGAATTCCCCAGCAAACGGCCCAGGAACGCCGCCGGTCAGCATGCCGGGCTATGTTGGCGACGGCTTAAGTTACCAAGATAACGTAAGTCAGATGAATTTGTGAGTGGAGTACATCAACCTCTGAAAGATGCTCAAAGGACAGTGACTGTTGCCCAAACTGTGTGGAAGAGTCATTGTTTGGCTGTCTTTGTAATGGAAATCTTCTAAAGGGCAAACTGTGCCTCGCTGAATTGAGAAAAAGACAGTGACATTTGTTCATTTTTCATGTGAAGAAAAAAAAACATATTAACATAATATTTAGGGGGAATCCGTAGTGCACATCCGATTTTTAAGTCAACAGCAGTAGTCATTCTCACCAAAAAACCTTTCACCCCTGAAATCATCCAAAAATGTTCATTTTTTGTTTCCTTCCATATCGGTTAATAGTTAAACATTTGTACTGAAAGAGCTTTAGTAAGAAAAGCCATATAGGGATGAAAGGTTATTTGTTGTGCGTGTGTGTGTGTTTGTGTGTGTGTACTGATAGGGCATTCCTAGAGAACTGAACGCAGTATAAAATTTTAAAAAAAACATAAAATGTTGCGACCAAGTCTCTGACGAAAGCTGTCTTTTAATTCTTCTACTGTCCTCCGTGGAGTAGTGTCGCACAGTACTGATCACTCTGTAACCGCTTACTTACTCACCACTGTCTCCTCTGTCTGCCGTGGGTTGTTGGGTACACTGCATGCCGTCTTCTGAATGCCTATAATGCTTCACTCTTTCATTTATTTTGTGATGACTTGCTTGAATAATTTTGAATTTAATCCTCTTTGTTTTTTTTCTGTATCCACTGCATACTTTTTTTTTCTTTCGCTTTGTACATCTTTTGTGATGTGTTTTGCAATATATATATATATATCAGGAACAAACTATCAAACAATCTTGATGGATGCATAAATCATTTGTGGAAAGATCACCTGTAATTTCTCAAGTTTTAAAAACAGAGCAAAATATGGGGTTTAGTGAAAAATCCAAAATGGGGAAGATTAGTTTCAATTTGGCTATGTGTGACTGCCACCGAGTCTTGACTGCATACAACTCTTTATCTTGCATATCCACTTTGCCGAATCAACTTTACAGTTGAATGCCAAAATTTCTTGGAATGATTTTTTATCACATAATACTCCATTGATCACAGCATGGGTGAATGAAATGCAATTTTTCAAAAAGCAGATTGAAACATTTTTCTCCTTCTGACAAGTTACCAAAAAAGCAACCAGCCAAAAATTATTATTAATGCTGCTATGCCATCACCTGATTATAACCAAATAAAGAAAGTAAAAAGAGCAATAAATGTATGCTAAAGCAAAACTATTCATGCAGTATATTGCAGTATATTCCATCACATAAATATCCACCCTTTTTATTGAATGCAAAACTACAAATTAGGTCCCTATGGAAGAGTTGCCCCCCTTAAGGGTTGCATCATCTTTTATAGTTAAGAGATTTCCTCAGCAACAGATTGTATTGCATGTCAACATGACACAAAGTAGAAAACGTACTTAGGGAAAGTTGGTTGATCAGGCCCGACATGGTGTGTGAACAGACTTACTAAAACTTAATTAAAAGGGACCAGTAGCATAGAGGTTTGGGCATAGACTTCTTAACATCAAACTTTGACATAATTCACTTCATTATTAAGTGTTAGAAATTAACTCATCATTAAAACAGTTGTTAATCATAACTTGCTCACTGGGAAGGGTCAAAATCATTGCCCCTAAAAAAATTCTTGTTACCATATTTTTAATGGCCTCACTCTGGAATAGTGGGAGGGATCAAATCTTACTCCAAATTTCAATTGCATGACAATTTTTTTCTATCTTTCTTCCTTTGTCTGAAATTTTTCAATTTAAATGGAATTCAGCAACTAAAAATTTTTTATGGATATAGGGCAGGGGGTTGGTAATGGGAATTTGACAGGATTTTGCGAGCAGCAACTGACCGCTAATATTGTGTAATTTTGCAGGACCAAACCGAATCCGCAGCAATCCTCAAGATAAAAGAATGTATGGCCGAGGAAGCTAAGCGGTTTGAAAAAGACACCGATCAGCCTGATTATTTCATGTCACAATAATATATCATCCCATACATCTTTTTTGTTCAGAAACAAATCTCGTCTTTATTGTAAATTTTTTTGTTATTTATAAGTTATATGACTTTTCTGTCTAGAGTGACCATCGCGAGAATGTTCATGTTCGATGGAAGTGGTCATGGTTCTTATTTAAAAATGGTGCTTTGTTTTTATGTTAAACTGGGTCTTTTTTGGAAAGCCAAAGGACTGGGGAAACAAAAAAAAATCGTACGCCCCTTTTGAAGGCCCCCTCCCAACCCCTCTACCCTCTGCATTAGAAAATTGTTTTATTTCCAGTTGCTTTAGATCTCAAAAGACGATAGAATAGGTAAAATAAGTTTTTCTAAACATCTTATTCTTGTGAAATGTCTCATTGTCAGTTGTGGCTTTTACAAATCTTTTTCTGTGTGCATTTTTGTTATAACTGCCATGTTTAACCTAATAAATGTTCAAACTTCATTTACACATATTTTTGAAAGGTGCTTTTAACACATCTACACAAGTTAATATTGATTTGGTGCAGCTCATTGTTTTTTATCTTTACGAGCAGAAGTATAAAACAACATTTGGTTGTGAAAAAGCTCATAGTAATAAAATCATCACCCATTCTCCTAACACCTCGTTATCATTTAATCCCCATTTGTGGCCCCTCTCCTTTGGTTGGCCAAGCCCAGTTTTTTTTTTTATTTATATGTGCTGATCTTGTCGTTGACTGAAACAACATTTATTTTTTCACAACTGACCAAAAAGACACATCAGGATTGTTTGAGCAAGAAATAGTCTCTGAGCCACAAATGCCGCAATTTTAATTTATATTGTTAGCTTTACAAGTAGAAGCTAATTTGTCTATCGCTTTAGTATTAACATTTAACAGAATTTACTCATTTTTTCTGCCTCTTACAGTATTGATATTTATATTTAATTATTTTTTGGTTAATCTGCATGTCCAAACATTGGATTGAAAAAAATTACCTGTACATGATATTAGAAATATGAAATTGTTTCAAAATTGAAGAAAAAGGATAAATATTGGCGAAAGAAAAAAATTAACAAAGATGGAGCCGAAAAAATGCATTGATCTATTTTCTGTTTCTTATTTTGGTCATTATGTCATGTTTTTATGTGTTTTAACCCTCTTGGTTGTTTTTCTTCTACACAAACAGGGATGTAGTGCTACGTGAATATAAATGTTGAGGAAACGAGACCGTCGCGTTTCTGTTGACCATTACGTTACCCCCTCGTGTGGCTTTGTTCTCTGGCTTATCAGATTATTTCTGTACAACTCCTAGCACACACCCACTTTTTGTCTCTATATATGCACTTTAGTATTGACATCACTATATATAGCTAAAGCCTGGGCTAATTGATTTCAAAATAGTAAGAACTCGGAAATAGTACAAACTATATTTATAAAACATCATGCAGTGTTTGAATAGTTGCATTTCCATGAATTTGACCTCAGAGGTCAAGACAGTTTCTCTTCTTTTTTTTTGTTGGAATTTTAAAATTAGTATGATATAGATATATATATATATATGTTTACAGTTATCTTTTTTTTCTATTTATTTGTCATTGTTCATTTTCCATATTTTTTTCACATATGTCTCAAAATTGTATGATCATGTGAAAGATTTTTTTCCCCTTTAATAGAGATATGATTTTGTGTAATGCATTTAATCCACAGTTTGAAGAATATAGGTGACCTAGATCGAATACATGGTTGGATACGTACAGAATGAATGACTCTTTTTTACCGTAAACCTTGGCAAGGGGTCTACAATCATTTCAAAGAAGGTATATTTTTAAACTTCTTATTTGCAATTTCAATGACACGGTTTGCGAGGTGTACCATGTACATTGTGAACTTACGAGTGACTGAACGAGTGACGATGTTTAGAGAATTTTATTCCTTATTAAATCGATGGCTGAAGTTGATGAGAAACTTAAGTTTATGTGTTAAGCATTCTGTAATCTCCTGTTTATTAAGTAGTGAATTTATGTCAGATGATTTTTTTTTATATTATATTATATATGTGTCATGAACATTAACTGTATAAAGTAATTTTCATCTCCAAACATGAAATTGATTGTAAGTTGATATGTTTGTTTTGAAACATGATTATATTGAAGTAACACGTAGCAGAGGCATCTCTGCCATTCTGAATGTATTCGTATCTCGCTGTGTGAACACAGGCATAATAGTATGGAATAATGATATACGGTAAACGCTCTACTTCACTTATAGTATCTTGCCTTGATACCAAAGAGAATTTATTTTGTTATCAGGGGAGGGAATTTACATTTAGGTTGTGAAAGAAATGAAAAGCAACATTCATTACATAAGTGAATCTATTCACATTATAAATTGGTTCATTTTATGCTAAGTTTGTTTTTTTTCCTTCCCCCTTTCATGAATAAATTTCAGGGTCATGAAACATTAAGTTCCTAAATTTCACAAATATGATTTATCTTTCAATGCAAATTTATTGTGCACATTTGTTATTTCTGTAAAAGGAAACGATTCTGTTGTGTATGGTATTATGAAAAAAAATTCCATGACTGCGTTTGATGTTAGTGAGATATTCAACGATCATGTATATTAATTTATTGATAATGCTTGTAAAACCATGTGAATGTCAAAGAATGGATTTGTTACATCACACATTAAGAATTAAATTGTGTTCAGAACATGTAATGCATTTAGTGATCAGCATGCCTCTGTTGGATGATTTTGTTACTATCAACATTTTCCATTGAATTCGTTCTGTAGCACACTTGTAAATGACCACAGAGACTATCTGCTTATTATTACCGTATTTTTCGGACAATAAGACAATATTTTTTTTTCTCCAAGGCGCTAGCCTCGTCTTGTCTTCAGTTGTTTTCTTTGTATGAACAGAGATTTGAATTTGTAAGCATTCTCTAAAATAGAGAAATGTTTTCACAACATGAGGATTTTTTTTGTTTATTTGTCCTTCTTTGTACAGACTCGACACTTGTTCTTTGTATTTCCTATTATTTATGTTATCACTTTTGAATGATCTGATAGACAACTGGACAATTGCAAACAAATTTACGCAATTTATATGAATTTCCACTTTTTTTTCTGTATTTTCTTGAAGTTATTTATAATTTTATTGAATGTTTCTTAAGCAAATTGAAAGGGTCGTGCTTAGATGACAGACCTTTTTTTCTGATGCTGTTATTTTTAGAGCAAAACCCTTGTTGATGCCTTTTTTCTGATAGGAAACCAGACTCAGGTGAAGTAAGACAGGATCAATGTTGGGGAAGAATTTCAGTTTTTGTCCACAATCTTGCCATTTTGTAATTCTAAAATTGTCGGGGTTGTGATTCATAATATTTAAATTAAGAGATTCTCTCTTCATCTTGATGCTATACTTCACAGTATAGTAAAAATCAATGCTGAAATTTTTTCATAAAATACAATCTTGTTTTCATAGTTGATATTTGACAATTTTGAGCCAGTTAATGGGTATAGATCTGTGACACTGAAAATCTTTTATACTGCCTTGTGCATTTTGTTTTAAACTAAGGAATAGATATGCATTCAATGCTTTTTCCCCCTTTCTCATATTATCATACATTAAATGATTTCAGACTTTTTTTTTCCATGATTTTCCCCAACATTGTTGACGTTCTAGCAATGATGTGAATGGTCTATGATAGTGAAGATGGATGATGTAAGGTTTGCAATCAAAAAACAGTTGAGATGACATGGCAATATATTCCCACATATAAATATACAAAAGTTGTTGTCGACATTTTGTAAATACTTCATTATCCCATTTTTCTGTATGGAAGTAAATGGTCTTGACATATATATTTTTATTTCCTGTACAGCCGCACACATCAGGTGATCTGTCTAGATGTGTAGTCGCAATTATCAATGTTTTTGTTGTTAAAATATCATCTTTTTTTTTTTTTAACAAGGGAGATAACTAGCCACGGAAACCTCATTGTATCTCATGTATAAATATCCATGCATTATGATATATATATGTAGACAACAAAAATCTCATCAGAAAAATATGTGGAGGTTGTTTGTGTTATTTTTTACCGTAGAGATCAAATCCCGTCTTCAAGTTTCCATGGTTACTTAACTCCCGTGATTGACATTGATAGTTGCTGTTTAGTCATATGTCCGTTTAGTATATGTTGGCTGTATGTTTCTGTATTGTACAAGATCTTCTGTAGTCAATATTGACTGGAAGCTCCATAATGATGGAATAAATTATCAGCGAGAACATTCTAACTCTGGGTTTGTTTTGTTGATTCTTTTATGAGTGTGGATGAATGCGTACTGTGAACATGGATAATTTTACAATATAAAACTGAGAATAAACTTTTTCATTTGGTAATTTTAATTGCAATTTCTACTGTAAACTTTTGGAGATAATTTCTGCAGATTTACAATGTAAAACTGAGTATAAACTGTTTCATTTGGGAATTTTTAATTGCAAGAGCATAGAATTTATTGTCATTGTTTATCCAGGGAGCAAATTTCTACAGTAAACTTTCGGAGATAATTTCTGCAGATTTATTGACTTGCGGAATGTTAACGTATGTAATCAAATCCATGTTTACAGTATTTGGTATGATTGAACTCTTAAGAAATCTTATTTGTTTTGAGAAAAAAAACTTGCAAAGAAAGCCTATTATATCAAAAAAAAAAAAAAAAAAAAAGCAAGCTTGATAAGAATATTTGATAAAGAATACAACATACACTTTGGTTTCATCAATATATTCACATCGTTGGAAACCTACAGTCTGTCTTGCTTCTCTTACATTGTACCCAAGAAGTAAGGGAAGCGAGACCGACAGTGCAGGGTTTCTTGGGATGCAATATACTCATGGAATACCAATTTTCAATTGAGTATAAATACTAATCCTTGAAACTGATTTTCTCAAAAAGTCAATGAAATTTGATGCCCAAAGAATATTAATGAAACCACAGTACCATCTTGTCTGCAGACAGGATGGAAAAGTTTTAACAGCAAACTGAAGGGCAATAACTCTTAAAGCATTTAATTCAAATCTGGTCTTGTCTTGACCAACAGCAGGGAGAATAAATCAAGTGCTACATTTATTAAAAGATAGTAGAAACAGTAAAACACAGTTACAATGACCACACTTGAAATGAAAACACATCTGTATAGCAGAATTGGTGCAGTTGTTCTTCCAGATCTTAAAAGTCATTAAATTCAAACTGAATACACAAATAACTTGCCAGATAAAAGTTTATAGCAAATCCAAATTGCAGTGCTTTATTAAAGAAGTTTATTTAAAATGTTATGTTTATACATGTATAATTTTCCCTGGCTTGATTGAAATTACTGTCTGTTGAGGTCTTCAAAACCTTTGGTAAATGAACTTCTCTGCTCTACATGATTTTGTATATATTCTGGGATATGCTGATAGGAAGTAGTCTAGTTAATGCATCGAGTGTTAAAGTTGGACAGATTTTGCATGATTTTACAAGACAATTCCCTATATGCTGGGATAAAGACTGTCTAACCTAGAGTGTAGTTCTCATTAACATATTAATTTAAAAAAGATAATGAATACTAAATGTAACTATATAAAGTATTTATTGGTGAAAAATCCATAGTCAATAAACCATGACAAAAAATCAACAGGTTATATGAATACACTTGTATAAATATATCCACAACTGGATAAAATATATATAGGTTGGATATTGTGACTCAATAAAATAATAAAATTCTGACATGTTGTGCACACAGACTCTAAGAAAATAACACTGCAGTTCAGAAATCCAAGAAAATCACAAGTAAGCAGTCAGCTATTGGACTCAATTTTGGTCCAGGTATTAATTTAACTAAAGGAAAATATACGTGTACCAATGGTGGAAAAGTGAGACCGAGATTTAAAGTTTTCTTAATTTTATGGCCTTTAATATGGTAATGAACTTGAATGAATAAAAGGCTACTCAACTACATGCAGTCACTGTTAAAAAAAGTATTGCATGTAATAAATGCATCTTTTTTATTTAGAAAAAGGCAGTTAAGAACTGTGTGTGACTATTAGAATTTGTGTTCAAATACAATAGTTATTTAACTTGTAGAAGTGAGAAAAAAACAGACAAAAAACAATATAGTCCGCAGCAATAAAATGTCTAAGAGCAGATATTGTTTGTGTATCTTTCATAAGCCTATTGCCAGCATATGTAATACATGTACCTCGTTTACAGCAAAAATAAGGCTTGGTTACAGTAATGATAAAAGTCTTAAGACATATTTTGGTTTACTGACAGTTCAATCTAAAGTTCCAGCAATACAACATGTAGTGTGCATAGTGTGCCAAAACAATACAATATATTTACCTGTATAGGGACTTCATGTTTTAAAAAATTTCCTTGCTCTATATATGTCGGTCTTTACTGTTTGCTGAGGAAGTAAGTTTTTGTCTCCTCTTCCATTGTAATTTATTGTACAGTGTATTATATCCAAAATCAAATAAAACATACCACCATATCATTTAACAATTACAGGTCCTGCACTCACATTTACTGTTTATCTATTTGGCTAAATAAGAGCTTACTAAGGGAGATAACTCCCTAAAATTAGAAGATTGGATATTAATTAAATTCAATGCAAACAATTATACATGTATTTGCAACAGAGGCTTACAGCAATTTTTAACCACTGCAGAACACAACTAATTGATCTATGTTAAACAATTAATTTTATAAATAATCACTTGAAAAACTGAGCAATCTTCAAAATCAAGTCCATACTCAGTTAGCAGTTTTCACTGAAAAGCATTTCTTGATACAGTTCAAACTGAATAATGACAGATGCATGTAAATATGCTGGATTACTGGCCTGCCTACACTTGTTGAATATGTACATGTAGATACATAGGTTAGTATACTTGTGCACAGACATGCCAGAACATTTTGTTGGCACACTTTTAAAATGGATTTGCTGGATGTCAAAATCAACAAATGATAAAAAAAAAAAACCATTTCAATATCAAACAAATCTATGAGGTGGCCTTATAATAAATAGACACTGCCATTCCTAAGAATGCCATAAATTATGACATAAAAATATTATCACAGTCAACTGACTCTTCTCAATATGAAAATAGCATCACATGAGTAAAAATGTATCATGAAAATATAAACTATACAACCAAATGATTGCTTCTCTCTAAACATATGTGCAACATTTTCATAAAATGTAATGTCATTCATTGTCTGTTTTCTTCGAATTTGATGCCAATCATTTCTAATGATAATTGCAATTCGTGATATTCTTTGAAAAGCAGCCAATTATACAATGTTAATTTGCATCTATGAAAAATGACAAAAACATTCCATTGTTCATCACAAAGTTCGACTAATTGTGGTCTCTCAGTAGCGTCGGTTTTCTCTCATCTGGAGCCTGATGGAGGATGAGGATTCTGAGAATGCATTGCTGCTGTTGATGCTGAAGTCACGCTGGTAAGATCGTCGAATGCTGCGATCCTCAAATCTACAATCAACAATATTTTTGTGTCAAAATTGTAAAGATAATCTTTAAGCGATCAGCAGAGAAACTACATGGATAAATTAAATGAATAACAAATTTGAAATGAAAATTCATTATGTCATATTGTACTGATTTGCTATTAAATATAATTGTTATACTTTCATGTTAAATACTGAAATCTGATTGGTTAAGACGCAGTTAATAATATTTACTATTACCCTCAGCGTTAGCAACGCACTTGGCAACGGGTAACATTAAAAAATATTACATGCGCGAAAATTATGCGCGTACGGGTCGCTGTAGAATTCACGTTATTCCTATATAAAAGCAGTAAAATTTTCTTAAAAATTTTAAAAAAGACATTCAGTATAACAAAATAAATAGTGCCTGTTTGGGAGGATAACAGTTGAAATTGACACCCCTCGAAAACCATTGTCAACCTCCGCTTCGCGTCGGTTGACAATGGTTTTCTTGGGGTGTCAATTTCAACTGTTACCCTCCCAAACAGGCACTATTTATATAATGTGATATATACAGTGTACATTATAAATAGAATGATCATGATCGAGTGATATGTATACAGGAAATTATGGGTGTAGAATATTTTGTAAGTTTATACATGTACATAAATATAGTGTTTATAAGATATAAACAGGATAGTATAGTGAAAAGATAATCTGATGGACTTTTCATTGTTTTTACATAGTCTCAGTAATTTTAATTAATCTTTACAGTATTCAAAACCTAACACTAGTCTTAAATAATCAAAATATTAATAAGGGTCAGCAACAGGTAGGGGTTTGAGGGTTGTTTTATTATATTCAAATACGTAAGTTATTTGGGTTACAAAATTCACTCTGTAAACATTTCACAGTGATGATATGTAAATAAATACATATTGCTTCGAGTTGACCATTTAGAAAGCACTAAGTGGTGCAGTCAATCTATAAATCCTTTCTTTACTGTTTCACAGGAGAATAATAGTTGCAAGTACATGTACCTGGTATTGCCAAAAAAAAACCAACAAAAAACAACTTATATACTCACATCAATGTATGATATCAAGAGATAATAAATGTGAAACAGTAAAAATTTTGCAGATCATGTCCGAGTTCAAATACCGGTAGGTTGCAATGTCTTACAATAATTATTTTTTTCAATGATAAATCCCACTATGGGACACTGTAGTGATAAGTTTTTCAAAAGAGCAGAAAACAAATTCAAGCTTTAGTGTGGCTCTTGGTTTGGCATACTTAATTAAAGTACATCATAGTTCAGACCATTTTTATGGGGCCCAAAGCAAGCGTCACAATTTTGGATGAAGATTTTCATGTTATTGAAATTTCCACATTAATTCAAAAGAATCATTGCAAAAATAATTGCTCTTTAGGCTAGTTATTTTCCTTGCTACAAATAATAAGGATGATATTTTATTAAACATAATACAGTAATTGCATTTATGACTGCAAAAAAAAGAAAAATTAAGTGTGCATATTTCACACATGTTGGCCTAAAGCTACACACAGGTGAGCTAAAATGATTATGATGGAAAACATTCAAATAATGACTACAATAAATCAATTAGAATCAGTTACGCAGAAAAAATCCTAATGTAATAAAAATTCATACATCATATTTTGATCTAAAGAGCACAGATAACTAACTACCTGGCTTCAATCATAAAGACTTTATTTGCAAGATTTTCAAGCAGGCTTAATGCTTGTGGAAAAAACAAAACCCAAAAAAAGTTACAAATACCCCATTTGAAAAGTCAAAATGTGCAATGAGAAACAAGAAATGGAGAAAAAAGTGAAGTCTCTAGACAGGGGTTTGTAAAAAACCATTGAAACCACAGACATGTTACAGCTATATTAACACTGCCAATGGATTAATGAAAAAGGAATATAAGGATACTACGTTATAGGAAAAGAGAGCTAATGAATGAAGAAAACAGGCCATTTTATATAAGTGAAGGAGAAACCAAATGGCCCAGGTTCTAAGAGAATTTGGTGATATGAACTAAGGATTACCTGTCAGTGTTTTGAATATGAGAAAGTTGCTGGTTTAAACCTAGGGAACCTAGATAAGTATATATGCACATGGAAATCAGTATATATACGTTTCATGTTTTAAACCCTGAAAATGTCAGTTTTCAAATCTAGAATACTGGTAATCTGTACAGAAAGACCAACAACGAAAATCAATATCTAGTTTCTAAGGCCAAAATTTACAATATGATATGGTAAAACAAGTATTTTAATTTTTAATGAAAGATTAAATTGAAATGGGGAGAACTTAGATGGTTTAATTAACTGAAGTTGAAAATTTCCATTATTCAATCCCCTTTCCAAAAAATGCAATAAAATCAATCATTACAGGAGCAACTGATACAATGTAGCCTGAAAAACTAATCATTAATTTTTTCGGCATAAGAGATCTATACATTATACTACATGCATTTCTAGGTATCAAAACAAGTCATTTGATGACCTTAAAAATTGAATCCATCCAAAACCAGTATTGATTCAGAAGTATATTTGGTTTCTATAGCTATACTATATGGTCCTTCGCCAGGTATATCAATAAAGGTGTTAAATAATTTCCCCCAGAGTCCTTCAATGTGCTTTTACATTATACCTCAAAAACATTCAGCATATCTGGTTCTTCTAAAAACAGCAATCAAACTTGACCCCAAAAAAATCACAGAATCAAAATGTATTCATCTTTAATTTCTTTTTTTTCTCTTATTCAACTTTATTTGTTAAAATTTATTCACGTCTGTTCAAAACTGGTTATTTAAATTAATGGTAAATTGGCATTGATTGATCATGTTGATTGATCAGAAAATTATGATTTTGATAAAACTTTACCTATAGCTTCCACCTTCATTGGGAGGGTCAGTGTTGGACCGCTCGGCCTGCCTGTCACGGAGACTAAATCGGCCAGGCTTGGGGACAATACTGCTGCTTGGCTTAGCACTTATCACATTCATCAACTTGTAGTAATCCAAAAAAGTTCTTGCTAGATTTCTGCCAAGTTTCATATCTTAGTAGCTGTTAAGAATCAATTAACATATTCATATGCATTAATAGAAGAGATGAATGATTTGACTGCCATCTTAAAGACTATTAAAATGGTTCCCGAAAAAGATGTGATCTTTGTGTAAATATTCAATTTAAATAAACTCTATACCTAAAGCATTTGGAGATTACCATTCTTCTCTACTAAATAGAAGTATGTTGCTTGAAAAATCATATGGAAAATATCTAGGTGCATGGTTCTGATGGATAATTTGATGAACACCCAGCCTCTGTTACACATTTATTTCAGAGTTATCTCTCTTTGACTATGTGATTTACAATATATGCAAAGGATACATCCCTCCTCTGTGTAGGGGAGAGCCTGACTAGCGGAGTTGGTCTGGTAACTGAAGAAGGACACCTCTAGTGTGTAACAATGGGAGTTCTCATCCAAACAGCTTCCAAGTGTCCTACAACAGAAAATGTAATACATGCATGTACTCCTAAAATAATATCAAAGTACTGAAGAACTGACGGGAGTTGATTTTGTCAATGTTTACTTATTTTAAAATCAATGATATGTTATTTTGCATGACAAGTACATGTAGTTTCTAATTTGAATTACACACAATTTTATAATATGAATTTTTGGACATTTTCGACAAGAATGTCGAGACACCCCCATATTAATCATGTTAAATAATATTTAAAGATAAAATTAATTTAATCAAACTATATTGTATCAGTAATAGAAATATTTCTCGAAAATTGTATAGATCCAAGCAATATTGAACTCTAGTCTCGTTCAACCAAACGCTCGGCTGACACTGTAAATCTCCGACAAGGATTTACGGAGACAGCCGAGCATTGAGTTGAACGAGACTATATATTGAACTCTGGCATAGGAATACATACGACTACAAAAAATATTTAAATTATTTGTACCATTTAAAATCTGACTATTTTCAAGGTATATCTATAAATAAGTTAATTTCCTTGAAAAACAATGCTTTAGCATACATTGCATCGAATTTATCAATTATTTTCAAGAACTTAGTCTTGTAAGAAGCAATGATTTGTGCTGAGGTCCAAACACTGTTTAACTTTCGGTTTGTCTGCGTAACTGCATAGGAGAGTTGATTAAAATCAACTCCCAAAAATCACAGAAATTGTAGTACACATATATTCCTAAAATAATAAAATCACAGATATTGTAGTACACATATACTCCTAAAATAATAAAATCACTGAAATTGTAATACCCTCCACGTACTCCTAATAAAAAAAAATCATTTGTATTTAAATACAGTGTTTAAGAAATTTTTTTATAAAGACTAATTCAAGCTACCTTGAAAGGAATTTTTAATTAATTAAAAATGAAAACAGAAAATGTTTAGATAATCACAAAATATTCATAATTTTTAATTAAATCATCTAAATTCATTATCCTTGCAAGAAAGTCAGCCTTCTCAGTACTGAAGATCAACACAAAAATAAAACTGAGTTTGCATACTATTTAATAATTTCCTTTCTGAATACCTATTAATTTTAATTTAATAAGGAAGGGGGTCTCGATCAAAATTTGATACATGTAACCCTGCGTCAGGGTTCCTTTGGTAAAGGGTGAGACTCATACAGCTCTCATATTTATTTGAATTTAATATAAATTAATGTATAAATAAAATTATTCTTTGAAAATATTGTTCTGTGCATCTTGGAATGTTCAGTTGTCACCCCCCCCCCCCCTTTCTCCTCACAACCATTTATGGCAGTGCCCCTGGAGTCATTGCCACTCTGCCATTAGGAATTTTTTTTAATGTTCTTCTTGGTCCTTGATCAAAATAAAAAATAAACCTATGGAGAAGTCACCCTACAAAGCAGCAGACATCGCAAAAAACATACATTTATTTAACCTGCATCAGTGATGTTTGCTTCTTTCAAAGACCATATAAACCAAGTAGGGAAAATTTCATCTTTTATTTCTACACATCTCTTCTTTAATCATTAAGTAAAATGAGTAAAAAAAAATCATACACTCTAAAAACAATCAGAAAGTCAAAGAAAAATGTATGTCATCAGTCCATGCATTCCATTGTCTTTTTTATCACTAAATCCATATCTGATTCAATTAATCTCAAAATAGAGCCGATAGAAGAATGAAGAAGGTACAGTTTCCTTCAATATATGCCTTAAAATTCAAAAGTTGTTTAAATCTCATACAAATACACATATGCCATCTTGAACATGTGTGTATATAAAGTTTCATCGTGGGCGACAGCTGCGGGCATATTTTTCTACTCAAAAAACTACTAAGGAACTTGTGTCTTCAGCTCATTTTAACGAAAAATACGGGAATTTGCACTGTTTGTGATGTCACAATTAACCTTTTGAACATCTAATCATGTAACTATTTATAGATTCTTAATTTATGGGTATTCTTGTGTGAATAAACGTTAAATTTTAATTTCCTGCAATTTTTTTTAAAAATCACTCTAAAACAGGGCCAAATATGACTGAAACTGTACCTCGTTCTTTTAAAATACAAAATGAGATGATTTAAGAATTTTTTTACGGTTATATAAATAATAACAAGGAAAAATTGAAATTTTAATAAATTTCTTATTAATTTATAGAAGGGTTTTTGGTTTTGTTTTGGGTTTTTTTGCCAGAGAGTGATTCAGTCTGTTTTTCATGCAAAAACAATCTGCACCTAAATAAGCTAACAATAATCAATATGATTAGAGCTGATTTTGTTCATAGACCATCAGCTCTAGAAATGAAGGTGAAAATACTCAGTGGATGTGAAAATACTCGGGTGACTGATAAGACCCATGGGCCTCGTGTGTTGTCTATTGACTTTATCCTTGAATTTTGTGAATAATTAAACCCTCATTCTATATTTATAGAAGTGATGAGAGAAAAAGCTTTAATATAGCATTGAATGATTTATTTTTGACGTCGTCGTGTCAATAACTGCCGTCAGGTGAGCAGACAAATTGAATAACGCGCGTTATGATAATTTGTCTGCTCATCTGACGGCAGTTATTGACACGACGACGTCAAAAATAAATCATTTAATGCTTATATTTACATTCCCTTACTGAAGAAATCAATTGTTTACTGAAATAAATCGATATAAAGTGAAGACCACGGAGGGAGTAAATTAGTAACAGCAAGAACAGCTGATTTGTAATACCGGTTTAAACTGGTTTTCACAGAGACCGTTGAGATGAGATCGACGAGCATGAAAATATAATCCATGAAAAATAACTATTGAAATGTTGCTTTTAACAATAAAGTCAACTGTTTTGTTGAATAATTATAAAACATGGTGTTTTGACAACATTTATGAAATACATTTTTTAACCGATTACATAGAAATCACTGTTTGAGAACTACTTATGTAAATTACATGTAAATTCATACGCAGTGAATAGGTGTTGCATTTAGAGGCATTTAAACATCACGGAATTTAATGGAAAAACACAGTAGAATGTAAATATTACAAATTGGTTATACAGAAATCCTCTGAACAAGAAATTGACAGATCTAAGTTTGCACTCAGTGAACCGGGATGATACAGACCATGAGAAACTAACGTCACATCCTTTTCACATCACTTTCATTGACAAAAAGTTGGCTGCATTGAAAGTGTCATCATATTTATAAATTATATTACATGACACTCACAGCTTGGTAATTTAAATGCAATCTTACAAGTGCAAACAATAGAACAGGTGTGGTTGCATTTAATTTGCTGGCTACACAATACTCTAGAAGATACTGGATAAGAAATCTGGAAAATGCATAGAAATTTTTATTTTTTATTTCATTCTGTCCCCTTTCACAAGCAAATATTTATCATGCAAGGAGCTACCTCAAATGTTTTGTAAACAATAATAGTTAAATAATAATAAACAGATATGCAACTGGAGATTTTAATTTCTTAAAAACTTAATAAAATCAGACCCAATGAATAAAACCGGATATGTATAAAAGAATGTTGTAATCTGGATTTAGTAATATGAATCTAAACAGCTGGAAAAAAAACACGGGTAGATGCTGAAATTTATCAAATCCGTTCAACCTTTTCCAGCGCTAAAAAAATGCTTTTAGCATGTATGAGAACTTGTAAATCGATACTGCCACTTCAAATATTGGTTTAGCCACTGTGCCTGACAAAAGCATATTGATCAAATCTACGAAAAATCACATTTAAACAGTTTAATAACAGCAATTTAAGCGGAAACTGCAGGAATTTGTGTCCTATTATTTGATAGTGTCCATCCTGTGTTGCCGAGTGGGGTTTGCTAGTTTAATCAATAACTTTTATTTAACTATTGCTTATTTAGCCCAGTTTTTTTCTTTGCATGATATAAATCGAAAAGCTGCTATTATACAGACCAAACAATTCTGATAATAACACTTGTAATTAAAGAATTAAAATTCTGATAAATGCCTCAATTGTAAATTTAGTATAAGCAATAAAAACTAGTAAACCTATGTGTTGGACCTATTTAGATTCTTTCAAACTTTAAAAATTTGGTAGCTTATAATTTGTTATTTTACTACGGCTTATTAAAACAGTGCTCTCTCTCTCTTTATATGTACACACTTGTGAACCTGTCATCAGCAATACTTCAGATATAAAAAAAATCAGAAAATTTGAGTACCAAACCCTTTCTATATAATACTTTATTAGATATATGGATGTCGACTTTTATCATACTCTCCATCTGACTCTAACAACTGCAATCATAGAAATCCAAACAGTACTCTGATCAATTTCCAAAAATAATTCAGAATGTAAGGATTAAATTGCATTATATGCCATGATACAGAAGCAATTCGGCATGCATCCATCACTATTCTGTGATAATAAAACACAATCAAGAAAAAACACAGTGGACTACTGATTCAGACTTATAAATTATTTAATCCGAGAAAGAGCACTTCCCGGATAAAAAGAACAAAATCACTACTCGCATCTCATAAAACCCGAGGAAATGGACCTTAGCTATCTGATGCTCTTGTATCAATTAATGATTACGGGAACAACATAGAAGTCAATTAGCTTGTTTAAAGATGTCAGAGAAATTGCATCACAATACGCAAGCCAGTTTTTGTCTGTATTTCTCTTTCTATGACGTCAATGAAATGGTTTTCAGAGGCTTTTCTCATTATTTATTTATTGTTCTGTCTAAAACAGTCCAGTACATCAAATTTTCTTGATTTTCCTTTTCCTGTCATTTCCAAGAAAACTAAACAAAATCCAATTTTATTTTTTTCATCAATTCTACATGATATTCCAATAAGAAGTTTCCAAATGATTGTCTGTATTTTGATCAGTGACTTTTGCCATCTTTCTGATTCATATGATATCAACTTTTTGCTACCTAACAAATCAGGTAAATTCATTTCCCCCAAAAAAAGAAATCTCAGATATGATCTCAGCTTTCTACGTTGGCACCAAGTGATTCCAAAGAAAGATGAGGGGGATCGCATCCCTTTAAGCTAATTACACTTTATGGTCAAAACACATAAAAGGTATTGATTTTTGGTTCAGGAATACCACTGCATCAGGGGAATAGTTTGTGGCCAAACAATGGCATGGATGTATAAAATATTGACAAGCAATGGATCCTCAGATTACCTCTTGCTCTTTCTGTGAATGTCCGTATAAGTGTACCAAGACTCATACTGTCGGTTGTCAAGAAAATGGTTGCCGTGTCTCTTCAAGACCAAGCCTTAGAATTGCTCTTTCTAAAGACAAATATTCGAGATTGTTGCGTAGGACTAAGACATACTGTATTTTGTGTGATTTAAAGATAAGAAAACAATTAATAAGATTAAACTTGGACCAGACAGACATTTTACATGTATCCAGTTAGGCACCGAAGTCTTTGACTGCAATTTTAGACATCGAAATCAGACATTCTTTCCCACCTCTGTACAACCTTGAGGACATTTGAATGTCATAATAAGTATCAGTTATAAATCTTTATCAAATTTTTGTCGCTATCACATATATCATAATTACTAAACATATGATATCAGCGGCCGATTTGTAATGCACCTTGTAACACACAAATCTGTGCCTGCAGTATAGGGTCCAGTGCACACAATTTCTTTTTTTTTGCAATTAAGTGCCTATTGTTAGCATTCCTACACTCCCATGGTCTCCCAGTGTCTCGATTCCAAGTAAAATTAATATCCCCCGCCATGATATTCCATCCCATCCATCAAAGATCTTTGAAAATGTTAGCGTTTGCCAATCCTTCTAAACCTAACTAAATCGCAGACCTGCACAACCTCTCCTTAATCATAAAATGATAATAAAAAATGAGATACGTTGTCCATTATTTACATTTAATCTTTCAAAAATTAAAGGTTTATTTATGGATTCTAAATTAGCCCAGCTATTTATATTAGTCAGATTAAAAAAATTTAAAACTTCAGCAAAATACGAAACCAAACTGCTATCCACAATTAAGGATGCATGTGAATAGGATGTAGAAAATGGGTTAAAGAAAAGTTTTATTTAAACTACTATTACAATAAGATTAGCTGATGACAAGCAGAAGACATCCTACAAATATATTGTCATTCTGACAAAACTATATTGATATTGTTGATGGGGGCCTTAGGAACCATTACTGTAAGAATATTACAATCTGTGAAAGCTGCAGGAATTTCCACCAATTTTATGAACACTCCTTACCGTACAATCTACTTCCTGAACAAATTATGAAACCCAATCTTCATCTATCATTCAAACAATAGAATCCACGGAACTACAACCTAACAAAGTGCAAACAATTGTCAATTAAAAAAGTAAGAAATGGCCCTTGTTGAGTTATCATGCTTTCAAAGTGATACAATGTTAGAGCCATTTTTTCAACAAGAGCTTGGACTTTGGGTATAGTATGTGTCAAACAGTGATGTGACATGGGTCTATCTATTTCACTGTTGGTCATTCTTTGAAATCAACAAGGTTTGTCCAAATTTAACACTGTGCCAAGCAGTCTGTGCATATTTTGCTTGAAACCAGCATCATTTTCAACCTGTTTTGATGCAAGAAATAGAATACTAGTAATACATTTTACTAAAAGTCTGAGGTCCTGTTATTATGGCTCTACCTACCTTCGGCCGGTCCCTGCCTTTACGGCATCTCTGTTGTAGTTGGTGTTGGCCAGAGAGAAGTCCTCAGCGTTGGTACACAGTAGTCGGGGAAACACAGAATGTCTCTCCACCCGCTCGACGTCCTCGTACGTGTTCCCATACATAAAGCCGTTCATCAGGGTGGAGTGGGCATGCAGGTCTATGTAGAAGTCAGTTGTGTGTTTCTGTAACCAAAAGTATGCAGTTATAAAAAAAAAAAACATTGTTTGACAATTAGCAGTATCGTTAAATAAAAGCTGGTGCACAATTCAAATTCAATGTTGCACTAAAAAATACATCATACTCTATGATACATGTAGTTTCATATTATTTCAAATCATAAAAATTGTGAAAAAACAAAATTAATGTCAAAACAAAGGACTGAAACCACTCTCAGGACCAATTTCAATTTTTTATCAAGAAAATTCTTAAAACCATATTACATTTCAGCCCTCTAAAACTTTGCTTCTTTTTTCACATACAGATATGCTTTACAAAACAAAATGCCTTGATCAATGGAAAATTTAACAAGGAAGTTCAATATTAAGTAGCAAAATTTAGGATCACCAACAAAATTAAGGAACTAAATTACTTATGCAAAGATATCTTCATTAGCATTTTTGTGAAACTATCTAGAGTATAGAAGCCATATGACTGCCGTGCAGAAAATTCATCTAGTGTATGCATTTATAAGAATAAAATAGCAACAATATCATCAGCTAATGGACTTATTTATAACGTTTGATATGACATTTGATAAATGAAGACCCTTACATCACTGCGATCCAGTTCCATGAGGAGGTTCTTGGTGGCGTATAATGTTGGGTGGGCCCAAGGGGAAGGTTCACTCCAATGGCGATTCAGGTCAAAACCCATTAATGAACATCTAAAAAACAAAAGTAGCATTTGTTAAGCTATTGTGTGTTTTGATCCTTCAAAACACTACATCAAAACACTACATATATTAATCAGGAGCACATGGCTAAGTGGTAAGAGGTGTTAAGCTAGAAACCGAAAGGTTACTGGTTCGAGCCATACTTTGGTTTCTTGATATTGTAATGTTGCTCACTGCTTGTTACATAGAAAGTGCATGATTTTTACCCAATAAAATATCCATATTTTAAGAACCCAGTATATTGGCATTTCTTTTTCCTTTGTGTAAGTAATATGTGAAAAGAAACACCTAGTGCAATTTCTAATCAAATTTCAAAGAAATTCTTACCTGTAATTGCCCAAGTATACTCCATCAGGATTCAGCATCGGTACAATTTTGAATACTATGTGTTCTCGAAGGATTTTAGCTATTGGATGATTGCTAATTAAAAAATCTATGAAACCTGAAAATAAAATTCAGTCAGTCTTAATAATGGTAAAATTTCTTTTTTTATTAATACTTTAAAACATGTCATCTTGACGTCAAAAATCATATTTTAGGAAGACAGCAAAATTGGAAATCTGTTGGTCTTCAATAATAAATATTTTTAATATCAAATTACTTGCCATACCCTGAACAATTAGTTTGGGAGTTAATCAAATAAAAAGAAAATTTTACGTCATAGATCGAGAAGGAATAGTTGGCAAGTGTGAGTACCTTGACAGCAGTATGATGCCGGTGTTTCGCCGGGATGAACACGAGCAGTAATAAATACAATACGATTGTTCTCATCTGGATCCAGGTTGTCTGGATGTGTAATGGTTATTAGATCAAGTCGCCTCTGTTGCTACTCATAAGAAAAATTCATATGCAAAATTTTAGTCAAACAATACCTTTTTAATAGAAGTTTTAAATCTTTTTAACAACATTCATCACTTATTGCTGGTATCAAAATTAGTAAAACTGCATGCAGTTCCAAAGAAAAAATACTGGTTTTCAATAGTTTTAGAAAATGGCCTTAAAATTTGATGAGTATATATGTTCAAAGAATTATAATAATTGTTGACTAATACTGTATACAGGGAAATATTCGCCCCAATTTTATTTTTGCCCCTTTCGCCCTTGTTGTCTGAGGGCAAATTTAAGACTTGGCAAATTTCAGTGTTTCAAATTATTTCTTTTAAACATACTGTGTCTGGGCAAAATATTTCAGAGCAAAAATAACCCTGTATACAGTATAGACGACTGCATGTTTATCGTAACAGTCCAAAGTTTTACCACTGTTAGGCACAGCAGTTCTCTGTGAAAGAAGTCCATGCCCTTCTTCTCCAGATTGTCCAGGTAATTCTGGAGACGAGTATAGGAGTAGGGGTAGCAGTACGCGAACTGGTAAACATCATCCTCCCGGTCAAAGCAAAAGGAAAAGGACATGACGTAATTCTTCCTGTGGTCTGGACATCTGTAGTAATACACATGTTTTGCAGGTATCCTTGCCCTATTTCAAATGACAAAAGAATCAGAGAAGGGTAGAGAGTCAATTTCAGTTAGTCTTTTGCCTTATGGCTTATAATGATTCATATTTTGAAATCAATCGTCAATATGAGAAAAGCGTACGGTATTTTTACTATTTCCTTTCTTCAAAATAGATATAAGTTATTTATTGATCGACATTGATTCAAAGTTCATTATTACAAACCATTTCTGTCTGCTGGTAGATTTCACTAAAGGTGACATTCCATCTCTATATAAAGATTTTGTCTTACTAAAGTTGACAATATTGAATATGACTCTCTGAAATTAAAAGACAGATACCTTTAATTAAATAGAAAATAATGTACATTTGCCTACATATAGCTTAACTTATACTTTTTTGACAATCTTCTGATGAAGCAAAAATCATCCTAAGAAACTTACGAAAAACAGAAAAATGAACAATCAAGTATTAAAATTTAGATTAATATGCTTCAGATTCATTCTAATATTTGATAAACAAAAAACAAATTATTTTTTAACCTGGTCTTGTTTAACATTCTCCACTGTAAAGTTGAACCAAACTCGAAATCTTGGATTGCATGTATCTGGTCTGATAAAAAGGTCATATTCGTACTCCGTAATGTAGTCCACTCGTCCGAGGTTACCTTAAAATACGTAGAAATCAGTAACCTTTCTCTCATCTATTTATTTCAAAACAACTTTTTCACTTAAATTCTGTTCACCATAGCTCTAGCTTGTTTGAAATTGAATTAATGGACAAACTAAGTATTTATTTTTATATTGACATTCTTATATTTATCGAAAGTATATTAACAGTCTTGTCATTGTATAAAGTTTACTTAAAAGCATTGGATGTTCAGCAAAGAAAATAAATAAAGGGATAAAGAACTTTTTCCATGTGCATACTTAATTTATACATATTGCATACCCCAAAAAATATTGTGCTTACACATTTAAATACATCTTTTACATATAGAAAATGAATTTAAAATATATGGCACCCATACCACATTCAAAACATGCATCAAAAATCAAATGCCCTTTCTTTGGTCTTCCTGAGTAGCCAGGTGGAACTACTGCAAATTTATTTACATTTCCTACGACTGGTTCATCAGTGCTGTCCGATTCACTACCTACAACATGCAAGTAAACTCTATTTAAACAAAATTAAACTTTCAAAGAACTAAATTACTCTAACTTTCCATATCATTATTACATTAAGTTTTATATGCTTCTTATTAAATATGTAGATACATTTTTTTCATTTATATCAATACTGTGGTATGCACCGATTAAAAGCATGAGCGAGGTCAAGAGAGTCTGCGGAACCTCTCCCTGGAAAATTCAATTGACATTAGACCCCACTCTATACATCTCGATATATTTTAACGATAATTAAAATATAAATGACCATTCATACCATGCACACTGATTTCAGGGTACTTTGGAGTATTTAAAGTGACCTGCGTTTTGTTATTAAATCAGAAAAAATAATCTATAAATAATCTATATATAGTGTATGTTATTATTTGCGATCATATTAATTATTCTAAACATAAGATTTGACAAAAAATTATGTAATAGAAATTTTAATTTACACCCATCCTCCCCACAGAAGAGTAAATGAACTTTTTTTTAATTTATCTGAATGCATCAGGGCACTGTCTTTAAAGATTTCTTCTGAGTTAAATGGCAATTAATACTCATGATATCTCTAAGACAGATGAACTCAAAATATACACCTTTGGGTGATATAATTTTATTAAAGTTTAAGGCATCTAAATTGAATTTTAGTTTGTGCACAGAAAGTCACAATGTGATCAAGTGTATATAAAGCTAGTTTAGGTGTCATGTACCACCTCATCCCCCTCCTCCACTAAGGAAGTGAATGTTTGATTTTTGTTTACCTAAAAATGCCATGTGCACAATCAAATTTAAATGCCCTTATCTTTGAATTAACGAGAATTGTGTATGTTCCAAAAATAATGGAAACGAAATGTGTAGGCAACAAGTACACTGTACGAACAACTACATGAGCCAGCCTGCCATCATGATAATGCGTAACTTTATAAAATTCGACATTTTGCGACAGTGTGTACAGTGTTAGAATTTTTACATAAACTCTATATTTTATATAAAAACTTTAAGGATTGATGATTACATCAATCGGTGATAAACGAGCAGTATTGTGCAACTAAGCAACTGTAAACAAACCAGAGTCGCCTTTCTTGTCCGCCATGTTCCCAAGATTCAACAGCAAAGTTATACACAGGTTAAAGGTCAATAAAGACCTCTCGTATGATATATGCTATTTCTATCACATGGATAATGGTCATATCAAAATCTTTCATCGCAGAATAATCAAAATATCATAATTTTAAGAACCCCCTAAAAATACACGCCATTTTCATTAACAAAATCATAAACAGTGTGCATTCTATATATTACTATCTGTAGCCGACGAAATCACCTAATTTGCATAAAAGATTCCGAAGTAAAAAATAGTTTCTGTTTATTTCCTAATTATTTTGCTTTAAAAAGT
The DNA here is from genome assembly GCF_025612915.1 of Magallana angulata. Lineage (NCBI taxonomy): Eukaryota > Metazoa > Mollusca > Bivalvia > Ostreida > Ostreidae > Magallana > Magallana angulata. The sequence continues at coordinate 42,298,941 of NC_069120.1, read as the reverse complement.
GTCAATTTCACATTTTCTTTGTTAATATAGAAAGTCTCTGCATTTTAGCTAAAATACATGGTACATAATCTGATAAACCTAATATATGATAATTATTCAGTGACGTTTCACTAATTAACTATATATTCCTGCCTTTATTTTCTTTTCATCATCAATAGATTCAGTTTGTGCGAGGAGCAGCGTCGTAAGTTCCTTTCATATTTATTTCATTTGAATATTATTTTGAAATAAGTTTATTCTTATCGCCTAGGAGATTCAAAGCGTGTAGGAATAAACGTTTCATACCAGACATCGTCATTTTCCGGAAAAACTGTTCAACATCATCAACATTGATCTTGATGGATTTTTTGCAAGCTGTGTTTTAGCGGTTGTAGTGGATATTATTCGAATTCTACTGTAAAACTAAAGATTTGAGGTAAGGGGGACGATGCGTTCTTACAAATAGCATATTGTACTGTTAATACAAATGATAGGTGAAACTTTATTGTTGAAAATTAAAAAACTCGACAAAATCGAATGGCGTTGTAACAGTAAATTTAAGGAATTTCGATTTCACGTGTATTCGTGGACACTGGGGGTGAATTAAGTGATGGTTGTAAATGGTTTTTTTTAGCTTTTAAAGTTATATGTATATTACCGGACCACTGTTATACTGATTAATATAACGAATACCTGAATATTACCTGGGCACACTCCTGTGATGCCGGGCACACGATTGTATTACCAGCGGCACGTGCTGAAGTATACCATATTTCTTGACCCTTTAACTTGAACTCATTCTGTGCCTGAGTTTAATTTAGACCCTTTAAATTTTAGTTATAGCAATGCCTATCTCGCACCTTTATAATTTAACTAGCACCTCAAAAAAGTAGCCAAGATTCTGTAAGGCCATTGCAAGTCGCTTCGTCACGGTGACAGATCGCTCGTGCCGTTAGTTTAGTCCTGCAATCTGATTGGCTAACGGGACCATCTGGAGGTGTTGACAAAGAATTTCCTTTGGGACTCTATCGATTTCGGCTGTTTAGACTCAGTTCAATATAAATTCTTTGTGCTTCCGAAACAAATTCACTAGTGTCAGTTGTAACAAAGAATGGTGGAAAGCATTTGATTGACAAGAGGTTTAATCTACATTATTTTTACTTACTTTTTACAAGTTTAATCTATTTTACAGCCTTGATTTTATTGCGTTAAATAGACTTGATTTGTTTTACATAATTTTATTTGGATTTTATTTTGTTTGATTTCAGTTTCAACTAAAGTTAGAGCAGGAAAATTCAAACAGAATGATTTCATTTCCAAACTTGATGACTTTGCCCCAGCAACAAAAACTAGTAAGTTTTTGAAAATATATTTTTACTTATAGTTTAGTTTTGCACTCTGACAATACATATTTGATTACTTTTTGTTCTGTGTTGGATGAACAGATGAGGGTTATGAATAATTAATATTGTGGTTATACAATAAATAAACAAAAGCAGAATTATGCCTGCATGTGTCTTATTGCAGTTATTTATTCCTATTTAGGAAAGAAGAAAAATGTTTCTGAAAAATTCAGAATATCAAAGCTTTTTTTTTATACTGAAGTTTGTGTATATAGACATTTTTTTTTCAATCTGTGATAAGATTTGCAAGTTCAGCCACAGTGGCATAGCCTGTAGAATTCTTGTGGGTTTGTGGGGCTATACTACATGGTGATATATCAGATAAAACTTCTATCAGTTTAATAAATTCTTTGCTGAAAGGAGGGTAACATGAATAGTTGAATGGAGCAGCTGTTATATAGGGCGTGGGTGATGTTAAACAGAATTCATGTCTCCAGCACAGCTATCATTTGTTACAATTTTTTTTTTTAGTAAATTGTAATTGGCCAGTCCTCTGTCCAACATTTTGAATTTAGATTTTAATCTGAGAAGTACTTTTGACTTTTCTGTATCCAGACCTAAAAGTTCTCTTAAAATTTAGGTTCTGGATCTTCAGTGGAAGGACTCGATCATTGAGGTAATAACAACATATACACCATGTAATGTTTCTGATATAAAAAATTATTCTGTCAGAATGAAAATTTCATGATCCTCATTATGTTAGAGAGGAAATCAAATATGCATAACTGCTGAATTTTTTATGTTGAAAGCTAACCTACTATCATTAGAATTTCACATTTCACCTTTTGAATCAAATTATCCCCAACATTCTAAACTTCATTCACATTTTTTGTGTAAACGATCTTGGAACACTCTCAGAAGTAAAATTTAAATCTCCATGAAGCCAAGGACTGGGACAGATGATAATTTCTCCCATATATAATACCTTTTATGTTAAGGTAAAACGACAGCTGTTGCTTTAAAATTGGGATTTTAAACTGTGTGCAGAAAGAATGGGGTGACATATTGAGTTGATGGCCAACTAGAGAATAAACAATAAAAGCTAAAATTTTATGTTTCATGAATGATCAGGGATATAATATATATTTCATTGCTCTGTACAACATTTTGTACAATAATTAAACTTTCTTTTTTTAATTAAAAGATAAAGTATGCTTAAATTTCCCATGCCCTATACACATTTGTATTTCAACACATAATCGTCATAGGCAAAACTTTCTTTATGTAAATAAAAATAGAATTAAATCAAATAAGAAAATAGATTTACATGTATGTAATTATGTGATGTAGTTGTTTTATAAATCAGAAATAGCACTAGCCATAGAATTTTAATGGGAGTGGGCTCTCTCTCTCTCTCTCTCTCTCTCTCTCTCTCTCTCTCTCTCTCTCTCTCTCTCAGTGTAGAAAAAAAGATTGGCATACATAGAATAATGGATAAAAATAATGTATTTTGTTTTTATTATAGGTATCACAACCTCTGCCAGACCTTCAGTCCTTGGACCATCATCCCATTCCAAGTCTGCATCAAAATGGTGGTACAACCTCACCTTCCTCCACGGGGTCACAAAACGATGACCGACCAAGTAACACAAATCTCATTGTCAACTACCTACCCCAAACGATGACCCAAGAAGAAATCCGCGCTCTCTTCTCCAGCATAGGTGAAGTTGAGAGTTGTAAACTCATCCGAGACAAACCTACTGGTAGGTTTTCACCGTACGAAGTGCCAAGCCACTTGACCACAGCGAGTAAGGATTTGTGTGCAATTTTTATTTCTCAGCTCTAGATGCTCCCATGCTGAATAGAATGTTTCCGGAAAACTGAAAAGGAAAAGAAAATTCACAAATTACAAAAACAAAATTGCCCTTTTTCAAAAAACATATATTCTACAAAATTGCGTTTAAATTTCCATCACGCTAACGTGGTCATTTGAAAAAAAAAAAAAAGATTTATGTTCGTGATTTCTTTGTGTTCTTTTTTTATTTCCTTTTTTCAAGCTTTCATTATTTCTTTTTCTGGTTTTGTAGAAGTTATTTCCAGAAATATTTATGTTTTCAATTTTCAGTTTTTAGTTACAATTTTTTCAGTTCCTTCGTTTCTTTTACTTTTATATACGTAATATTTGGGGATATTTACGACATGTGTAGCCCTGTACACCAAAGCGTCTTCTTTATTAATGTTGTTGTCTGTATGTATATATATTTTAAACGATGTTTGGTTTTGAGAAGATAAAAATTTGGTTTTTTTTATGAACAGTTCTCTTGATCATCCATTCTGCATGAGCAACTGGAGTTTTTTTGATAGATTGTGTGTCTGACTGATTTTTCTCCTTGCTTCTCTTTATTCTATTCACTGCTGTTTGGCTGCTGCCTATATATAATTGCAATACACTGTCTTACTGCCTTTTACAATAGTTTTATTGCACTTAATTGAACCTTCTACCCCCCTAAAACAAGCTTTATTCTTTTTATTATTCAAAGTGGAGCTATTTCTATTTTAAAACCTTGCAGTGGTGGTGGTCAAATGGTACTTATATATTTGATTGTAACATTTGTTACAGTAAATGTCAGTTTGTTATTCAGACATTTTATATTGTCTGAATGCATAAAAATATAGTTACAATATTTTAAATATTCAATAATATTACATTATTATATATTATATATTTTTTTGACTTCTGCCAAGTCCCTTTTCAAATGTGTTTTTGGAAATTTTCCCTATTGGGATATAGAAGAAAAACATTTATTACAGAGAAGATTTTTCCAGCTAGTAGTTTATATAGCTTAATAGTGAATTTGACAAATAAATTTTCTTTAGATTTTTCTTGATGCTGCAGAAATTTGAAATCATTAGGGCTTATAATATTTACCACAAGACATCATTCGAGATGCGTTTTAGAACAAGTTGAGAGATTTTAATGAGATTTGATCTCCTGGAAGGAGAAAGAAAAAATCTTTAGTTACTTTGACATTTTCTCCCACATTTCGGTGCTGATTACGCTATAATCCAATATTCCTCCCACAAGACAATTCTTGTATATGGGATCTTGCGCTCTGAGACAATGATGTTGCACTCTACTGTGATTTGTATCCATTTTATATTGACTTCTTTAATGAGAAACAGGATTGTAGCTTAAAAGGGAATCCTCAATTTACTTATTTAATCTTAAATGACGTCAAGATATTTTAGGAGCGGATATAAGATTATTACAAAAATTAACAAGATACAATGTTGATAGTAAGAAAACTAGTCATATTTTTAACAAAAATTAAAATTTTTAATAATCTGTGATGATTTTTTCACCCCTCAAACATATATCATCCTAGGCACAATAATTGCAAATAAAAAGGAAATTTAATTTTAATCCATGATGACTTTTTTTTCCCTAGCTCACACATGAATGTATAATCTTATGCACAATAATTGCAAAATTATATTACGTAGTTGGTATGAGAAAGACATAAAAGCAGAGGAAGTTGGTTAAGACTAGATTTTATTTTTGTGGTTCACATTGGTTTTATGTATGTGAATTAAGAAACTAGATTTAGTTTAGATCAGTTTTACTTTAGTATTTTAGCAATAGTTTATATTCATGTTTTAAAATAATTGAAGGAAAATTGCATGTACAAATGTACATATTTTTTTATTACAATATTAGAGAAAGAAATTAATTTAAAATCACTGAAAACATTCAAATGATGTAAGAAAAAAATTATGCAACTTCTGAAAAATTTAATCGCATGCCATCTTTTGTAAATAAAAATTGCAAAAAATGTTTCAATATGATTTGTTGGGTTTGAATTCCAGGACAGAGT